>NC_135332.1:105639958-105945747 GCF_023851605.1 Tamandua tetradactyla | reverse complement strand
CCTGCTGAGCCACCGTGACCCACCCTGCACTGTCTATTTTGAGTAACATAACATCCCTAAGTGAAAGTATTATTTTTGACATTTACTTAAAAAGTATTATAAGTGAGCTTCAGAGAGTTTACAAAACTTGTCCAAGGATAGATAACTAGCTATAATTCATTGAGACATGATTCTAACCCAAGTATGTTTGATTCCAAAGCCCTCCTTCTTTCTGATATGCTGCTTCTTCCAATGTATCAGTATTGTGATATGATTGATCGAATGCACCTCCCATTTGACACATGGATCCACTTTACACGCTTTGAAGCGCACATAAGCATTTCTGCTTTTCAGCTAGTTAACACATTACCATGGCCCTAACCTTCTCAATGAGCAGTAATTCTTATCACTTCCTATGACCTTCCTTCTTACCAGAGCTTCAGAAGGAGGTTTCTATTAACCATTCTGAACCCTTGTGGTACATAAAGACTGCTTCCTCTCTTATTCGCTCCTGCATTTTTATCACTCCTTTCTCTCAAAGGGGCTAGCCATGTAAAATGTTCCTGTATCAGTCAGGTTCAACCAGAGAAGCACAACCAATAGGACATATACATTTACAGACTTTTTCCAAGGAATTAGCTTATGTGATTTGGGGGCTGGCTAAGCAAGTCCAAACTCCATGGAGCAGACCATCAGGAATGGCAGTCTGGACCCAAAGATAGAGGTCAAAGCTGCTGTCTACACATGGAATCTCTTTTTTCAGGGATGCCTCAGCCCTGCTTTTAAAGGTTTTCAAACAATTGTATCTAGTTTACCCAGATTATCCAGGATAATCTCTTTTACTAATGTCAGCTGATTTATGGACTTGAATCACATCTACAAAATACCTCACTGAAAAACCTAGATTAGTGTTTTGAATAACTGGGGACTTTAGTCTAGCCAAGTTGTGACACATCAAAAACACCATCACAGCTACTAATATTACTTTTAATACTAATAAATAATATTTATTATAGTACTTTAAGTGCTTTCAAACTATTTAATATCTGATCCTTAAGTCAACTCTAAGGTAGCTCAGTAAAGGCATACACAATTCACAGAAGGTTAAACTGAGGCTAGCGTAATTTGAATGATTTACCTAAGGTCACATATTAAGAAAAATAACGGAATTGAATTTGAAACCAAATCTTGGGTGTCAAGAATACTCTTGGCAAAACAACCTTTCAGAGGTCACTGCTCCAGATATTTAACAAGGGCCCCAAAACAATAGTCATGAAGGGATGATAGTATAACTTCATTTCTCAAGTATGGAAAAGTTGTTTCAGACTTCTCTTTTGAGTTATTTTAAATTCATTATATTATGTGCTTGGCTTATCAACTGCCACATTGATATTTGTTATGAGCAAAGAACATAATTAAAATAAAATGCAAATTCACAGCTATTTTAGAAATACTAAGTGTTTTGTCATCATTTTTCAAACTCGTTATTTCCTTAGAGCCTACCTACAGCACAGTTTTCCTGTTTTTTGTTTGTTATTTTTTTAGCCTCCATAATCTAGATAGTAAAACTAGGGCACAGGGCCACCTAGGATTATAAAGACCTTTAGCGACCTTGAGAGTTTCCATGCACTGCTCTTCCTATGTAACAGATAATTGATGAGGTTAATATGCTTCTATAATTTAAAAGTTTATACCACTTTAAAGATTTCAGGATATATTCAAATGACTATGAATACATAATTAAGTTTAATATTTACACAAATTTATATTTTACTCTAAAAATTATAAGCCAAAGAAATGGATGGCCATCATGTAATAAATAGACAATAATAACAGCATTTATTGAACTCTTAGCACATCTGCCATTTTGCTACAGTACTTTATATAAAACCTTTAAAATCTTCCCAGCATACTTAGAGGTAGCCACAGTCTGTGGGTGGTTAGTAGAGCTCAGCAGCAGAGCTACAATTTGAACCAAGGTCTAACTGACTCCAAGCCCTGAAGTCTTAGCCCCACTAGCTCTCTGAGTAATGCAGCCTTGCACATAATTATTCCTCAAAATCTCGAGCTGCACAAAAATTCTGTTTTGTTCACAGTAGTCTACTGTGATTGCTATTCTACTAGTAGCAGCCCCTTGGGGTATCCTGAGCTCCTCCTACTTATCCCTTTATTGCAGGCTAATATTGAGAGTTACACATTGACAGCATTTCCTACAAGCCTTCCATCTACTCCCCGGAAATACCAACATACAGTAGTCACAACTTCATTGCTCATTCATTCATAATAAATGTTTCTTTATGTGATGTGCTACCTGTTCAGCTAAGCAATGCAGTATGAAGATGTATAAGAAAGAAATTCTGCTCTCAAAGAATTCGCTCTATCAGGGGTGGGGCAGAGGGGCAATTATGTGAAATGATCAGGCAAGTGTAACAAGAAAACAGCATGCAGGTGTGAAATCACAGGGAATTTGTTTAGTTCATCCTTGAAAGGTAGGTCAGAATTTGGAAGACAAAGGAAAGAATGCCTTCAAAGTACACAGAACAGTATGGGGAATGGCAACAAGAGAGTAAAGTCTGGCATGTTTCTGGAACATTGAGGTGTTCTCTGTGAGCAAAAGTTGGTGAGATGGTGTCTTTGGGATAAGAGGAGTTTGAGCTAAAATTTAACTGGGTTATTGTCAAATGTATTGGAGTACTGGATTCTATTCAGCCAAAATGAACTAAACATCATAAGGTTTCATTTTAAAGATATAACATTTAAGCTCACATAAATTATATTTTAAGGTATGACATTACCAACAATGAAAAGGTCTAATAAATGCCCAAGTGATCCAGTTGTCTTCTTAGAAATCTAATAAGCTACAAAAGTGCATTTCACACACACACACACACACACACACACACACACATATATATATATATTTTACCACATCAAGACCCTTAGAAGAGATTTACTGATATTTATCATTTTCCTGGTTTACTTCCTGTCATGGTTAGGGACAGGTGTCAACTTGGCCAAGTTGTGGTACCTGTTCATCTGATTGGGCAAGCGCTGACCTGTCTGTTGCAATGAGGACATTTCATAGGATTAGGTCATGATCATGTCAGCTACATCCACAGCTGATTCCATTTGTAATCAGCTAAAGGGGAGTGTCTTCTGCAATTAGTGATGCTAAATCCAATCATGGGAAGCCTTTTAAGGAGGACTCAGAGGAGACAGGTTGTATTCCTGCTTTGGCTGGTGAGCCTCTCCTGTGGAGTTCGTCCAGGCCATCCATTGGAGTCATCGGCTTCACAGCCTGCCCTGTGGATTTTGGACTCTGCGTTCCTACGGTCACGTGAGACATTTTCATAAATTTTATATTTGCAAGTGTTCCCTGTTGATTCTGTTTCTCTAGAGAACCCTAACTAATACACTTCCCTAACTCTATTCTCATATCTAATTTGAAACTGGCATGAATGCAGTTATTGTAAAGAGTGACTATGGATGTGTATCAAGAGAATGTGATGGGTTTACAAGATATGTGGTGAGAATGGAATGGAGCAACACTAGTGACAATAGCATCAGAATAATTCCCTTCTGCCTATTCATAGTTTGCTGAATTATAATATTTATTTTGGGGTTAAAGTCTTGAAAAGTATTCAAATAAGAGTATCACTCTGCCACTAAGGCAATGAAGTAGCCATTGAACAACGTGGAAATTCAACCATGCCTTGTCAAGAAAATGCTGTCTTAACCTTCAAAAAAATACTATTTTCTTGACATTTGTAAACATAAAAGTGAAAATTCATTTCAGACCTCAGCCCCAAGAATGTCAGTGTATGTTTCCTTTATCTCTTCGCCTCAGTGTAGTTCTTCAAGCTTTTTCTAACCTTCTTCCATCTATGTTCCTTGTTGTCCTTTATTCATTGAATGACCTCCATAATTCTGAGTTTTTACTAGTTAAAAAAAGGCCCAGATCTTTTCTGTTCTTTAGCATGTCAGTGTCATTTTGGAAACCAACCCTGGAATGTCAGAAAATCTGCCCTGCCTTCTCAAGCTCAGCCATGCAACACCATCTGTGATCCCCTGCTCTGGGAGAGAAGCAGGTGGGTCCTCAGTGAGATGAGGAAAACTAATGCCTTTTGTGACATTTTAAAAGTTTAGGTCTTTCGTGACTAGGTTGAACTCTCTTATCTGGTGTGGTCAGGGAATATGGCATTCTGGTTACTGGTTCAACTGAGAAAGAGAACATAAAATTGTGAGATTAGTGCTCCTGAGATTTGGGCTGGGATTGCATTGAAATGATTGGATTTTGCCAGCATGTTTGCCCATTTCATTACACCATTAACTATCAACACCACAGGAATAGAACTTACAAAAACTGTATCAATACTATTTAAATGGCTCCTCTACACACTCTTTTTCCTTTTCCCCTTTGCAGCCTTTCCTCAGAAAAGGGATGGGAATTAAATTGTTGCCAGTCACCATATACCTCAAGATGCTGGCAGACAGGAACAGAAAGAACAGAACTGCCCTGGGAGGATTCATAATGTCTTTCTCACTTTTCTAATCCACTGTGTCAGAAGTTTTTCTCTTTGTGTTTATGAAATGATAATAAAGGATATTCTTTTTCCCCATTGTTTCAGATAAGGGGTACCATGACAAAAAGCAAAGGCAAGTGAGCCAGACATCCCACTCAGCGCATGGTTAGCTGTACCAGAAAGAAAATTTGCTTCCCAGCTTAAATGGTACAAAATCTCAAATCATTTTGGGGGGAATGTTAACAGTTTGAGCATCAACTACTCAGATGAAAGAATTTACAGTATTTTAAAAAGGCACAAATGGGACCTAGGTGGTAGGCCATAGGGATGGAAAAGAGAGTTAAGAACCCAGAACCTAGTATAGAAATGCAGGAATGGGAATGAAAAACAGGGGGAAAGAAAATTGCAGTAGAGAGAGAAGAGTTTTGGGTCAGAATGGAAATATTCTGGCAGAGACAATGGGGATATAAGAGAAATCTTCACAAGGCCTCCAGATCCTGTAATATATGCAAGTGAAGAGACAGCAGAGAAGTGGACTCTGGGGAGTACCCTGCAGCTACATCACACATTAAATAGGATACTGTGGGCTGGTGGGCTAGTGTGGGTATCTAACCATCATTTATTCATTCAGTATTATGTTCTGAGACTCAAATAAATGGGAATTTTAACAGAATGGAACCTAACCTATTCTCAACTTAGGAATTTTCTGTATAATATAAGAATTTATCATTCTAAACATTTCATTGTATCTCAAACCCTACCGTGATTCTTTGGTTAGTGCAGCTATTCCTCCAAGTCATAAGGACAATATAGAATTATTTTTCCAGGCTTCATTATTTTTATAACACTATAGATTTCTGGAAGAACTTTACTAAAACTTCTGTATACATTTTTATTCTTTTAAAAAATTTAATCAGTTATTAAATTAACACACATTTACATGTTACCACAGGGCTATCTCAGTGCTAGTTGATAGGGATTATTTTGGTTTGTTAAAGCTGCCAGAATGCAATATACCAGAGATGGATTGGCTTTTACAAAGGGGATTTATTAGATTACAAATTTATAGTTCTAAGGCCATGAAAATGTCCAAATTAAGGCATCAACAAGATGATACCTTCACTCAAGAAAGGCCTTCAGTCAAGAAAGTCTGATCACGTAAGGGTTGCTCTGTCACATGGGAAGGCAAATGATGATATCTGGTGTCCTTCCTTCCTGGCTTCTGGCTTCAAGTGGGTGTCTCAACTTCTGATGTTTCCTGGGATGCCCTCCTTCTGTTTCTCCAAATTTCTGTGTCATATAGTTTCATCTCTCTTCTCTCTGTGTGAGCTCTGAGTTCTCTTTCATAAAGAGCTCCAAAAAAGAGATTAAGAGCCACCTTGAATGGGTGGAGTCATATCTCCATGAAAATGACCTAATCAAAAGGTTTCACCCACAGTTGGCTGGGTCACATCTCCGTGGAAACAATGTAATCAAAAGGTCTCACCCAACAATAGGTCTGCCCCCACAAGACTGGATTAAAAGAACATGGTTTTTCTGAAGTACTTAACAGCTTCAAACCAACACAGGGATTTTAAAAAGGAGCAAGACATTGTCCCAACACTCAAGCAGATCACCATTCTAGTTGTGTTGCCAGAAATACATAATTAATGTAAAATGGGGTAAGTGCAATGACAGAATTATACACAGACATTGATGTGTCCATAGAAATGCATGCTTAACCCAATCTTGGACCTTAAGTGTCACCTAAAAGGTATTTTAAAAGATATGAAATGGCTAGACAAAGGGAAAGAGCAGAATAGACGTAAGAAGTAGTATGGCATATGCAAGAATTATAAGCAACTAGTCATTGCTGGAGCAACAAGTATGAGACAAGAATTGGACAATTGCTAACATTCTTGAGGTTAGAAAAAACTAAAACTGAATGTGAGTATCTAAATCAAGGAAGCATCTACCATTACCTTTCACAAAGCCAATCAGGATTATGAAATGATAATGAGATCATGATTATAAATGTAAAAAGCCTGAGAGATGTTGGGTTTTGCAGTGACATACCCATTAACCCAGATCTTATAGTAGCTGTCAGTCCATAAAAACAGAGCTATTCAAGTTCTCTCTGGGTTAAAAGTACTACTTCCCTGTCAGAGTCCTCTCTCCCATATTCTTGCAGATGCTGGGAAAGATTGCATTCTGATCATTTCTCAGTCTTGCCTCTCCGTAAATTCTGAATGCCACAGAGATCCCTCAACCCCATATTTCTTTCAGTGGTTGCTGCTCATCACTATTCAATGGACTCCATAAGTCCATCACTTTGGTGTCTAGCTTCAAAGATCTCTCCAAAGTTCCTTTAAATAAAAAACTGGGACCTTTCTCAACAAGCCCTGAGGCATTCTTTCCCTACGGCCATTTTGAATGTCTTGAGTGGACTTTTCCTTTCTTATTGGGGCTTAGTAAATCACTTTTCCTCTGTGTGCCTTAATTTCTCTATCTAAATAGGAGGGATAATTTAATTATTTCTTCCCCAACTTTGCCAGAAAACATTCTAACATAGCAAAATATGCAGTGATTAAATTCACTTTTAAATTCCTGCGAAGAGAAGTGCTGTACAAAAACAAAGTGCTGTCTTTTCAAAGAAAAACTTTTGATTCAAAATTAGATCAAATTAAATTCTAGAATATTCTAGGAGGATGTAACGATCTTTTTTATTGTCTCTCTACATTCCTATTCCTTTATCTTTCTCCCTTGTTGCCCTGTATGTAGTAAAGAATTTCGCACCAGGACAAAGAGAGGTCTTGGCCTCTGTCCCTATTTCATGAGAAGTAACCTCTAAACCTTTTGTAATTCCTCAAATGATAAGAGTAGCTTTTTCATTCATGGAGGGCATGTCACACCAGGTCAATAGTCTTAAGCTAGGGGTTAAGCCTCACCACAGAAAGACCACACATGTGAGGATTGGGACTTTGGGCTATGTGACATCAACCCCACCTCTGGGAAGAGGGGCTTGGCTAGAAATTGAATTCAAACACATGGGCAATAATTTGATCAACATAGCCTCAGAGCAAGTGGGTTTCATGGGTTGGAAATACTTCATGTATCTTGTCATGCATAGATGCTATGAGGGTGACATGTAGACGATGGACACATCACATTTGGACCCTACCCTGATTTCAGTCTATACTTATATTTCTTTGGCTGGCTCCAATTTGTGTCCTTTCCCTGTAATACATGTGACCATGAGTGTAATAGCTTTCAGGGAGTTCTGTAAGTCTTCCTAGTGGACTATTAAACCTGTGGGTGGTTTTAGGAAACCCCCAAACTTGTGGTAGGAATCAGAAGTCTGGAGGACTGTGCCTTTATCAGAAACCTGGATAATTCTCCAATACCTTGCTATTTAGAATTCCACCCAGAAGGTGTAAAACTTGTTTGGAGGCTGTTTGTTCACCAGAGAGGATCATGTTCTTTTACTCCATCCCTGTGGGTATAGATTTATTATAGGTGGGACCTTTTGATTAGGTTATTTATTTATTGATTTTTTTTATTAAAAAAAATAACTAACAACATTTAGAAATCATCCCGTTCTACATATGCAATCAGTGATTCTTAATATCATCACATAGATGTATGATCATCATTTCTTAGTACATTTTCATTGATTTAGAAAAAGAAATAGCAAGACAACAGAAAAAGAAATAAAATGATAATATAGAGAAAAAAATAAAAATAAAAAATACAAAAAATATATTAAAAAACAAAAACAAAAACAAGCAAACAAACAAAAAAAACTATAGCTCAGATGCAGCTTCATTCAGTGTTTTAACATAATTACATTACAATTAGGTAGTATTGTGCTGTCCATTTTTGAGTTTTTGTATTCAGTCCTGTTGCACACCCTATCCCTTCAGCTCCAATTACCCATTATCTTACCCTGTTTCTAACTCCTGCTGAACTCTGTTACCAATGACATATTCCAAGTTTATTCTCTAATGTCGGTTCACATCAGTGGGACCATACAGTATTTGTCCTTTAGTTTTTGGCTAGTCTCACTCAGCATAATATTCTCTAGGTCCATCCATGTTATTACATGCTTCATAAGTTTATCCTGTCTTAAAGCTGCATAATATTCCATTGTATGTATATACCACAGTTTGTTTAGCCACTTGTCTGTTGATGGACATTTTGGCTGTTTCCACCTCTTTGCGATTGTAAATAATGCTGCTATAAACATTGGTGTGCAAATGTCCGTTTGTGTCTTTGCCCTTAAGTCCTTTGAGTAGATACCCAGCAATGGTATTGCTGGGTCGTATGGCAATTCTGTATTCAGCTTTTTGAGGAACTGCCAAACTGCCTTCCACAGTGGTTGCACCATTTGACATTCCCACCAACAGTGGATAAGTGTGCCTCTTTCTCCACATCCTCTCCAGCACTTGTCATTTTTTGTTTTGTTGATAATGACCATTCTGGTGGGTATGAGATGATATCTCATTGTGGTTTTGATTTGCATTTCTCTAATGGCCAGGGACATTGAGCATCTCTTCATGTGCCTTTTGGCCATTTGTATTTCCTCTTCTGAGAGGTGTCTGTTCAAGTCTTTCTCCCATTTTGTAATTGGGTTGGCTGTCTTCTTGTTGTTGAGTTGAACAATCTCTTTATAAATTCTGGATACTAGACCTTTATCTGATATGTTGTTTCCAAATATTGTCTCCCATTGTGTAAGCTGTCTTTCTACTTTCTTGATGAAGTTCTTTGATGCACAAAAGTGTTTAATTTTGAGGAGCTCCCATTTCTTTCTTTCTTTCTTCAGTGCTCTTGCTTTAGGTTTAAGGTCCATAAAACCGCCTCCAATTGTAAGATTCATAAGATATCTCCCTACATTTTCCTCTAACTGTTTTAGGGTCTTAGACCTAATGTTTAGATCTTTGATCCATTTTGAGTTAACCTTTGTATAGGGTGTGAGATACGGGTCCTCTTTCATTCTTTTGCATATGGATATCCAGTTCTCTAGGCACCATTTATTGAAGAGATTGTTCTGTCCCAGCTGAGTTGGCTTGACTACCTTATCAAAGATCAAATGTCCATAGATGAGAGGGCCTATATCTGAGCACTCTATTCAATTCCATTGGTCGATATATCTATCTTTATGCCAGTACCATGCTGTTTTGACCACTGTGGCTTCATAATATGCCTTAAAGTCCGGCAGCGTGAGACCTCCAGCTTCGTTTTTTTTCCTCAAGATACTTTTAACAATTCGGGGCACCCTGCCCTTCCAGATAAATTTGCTTATTGGTTTTTCTATTTCTGAAAAATAAGTTGTTGGGATTTTGATTGGTGTTGCATCGAATCTATAAATCAATTTAGGTAGGATTGACATCTTAACTATATTTAGTCTTCCAATCCATGAACTCGGTATGCCCACCCATCTATTTAGGTCTTCTGTGATTTCTTTTAGCAGTTTTTGTAGTTTTCTTTGTATAGGTCTTTTGTCTCTTTAATTAAATTTATTCCTAAGTATTTTATTCTTTTAGTTGCAATTGTAAATGGAATTCATTTCTTGATTTCCCCCTCAGCTTGTTCATTGCTAGTGTATAGAAACACTACAGATTTTTGAATGTTGATCTTGTAACCTGCTACTTTGCTGTATTCATTTATTAACTCTAGTAGTTTTGCTGTGGATTTTTCCGGGTTTTCAACGTATAGTATCAGATTGTCTGCAAACAGTGATAGTTTTACTTCTTCCTTTCCAATTTTGATGCCTTGTATTTCTTTTTCTTGTCTAATTGCTCTGGCTAGAACCTCCAACATGATGTTGAATAATAGTGGTGATAATGGACATCCTTGTCTTGTTCCTGATCTTAGGGGGAAAGTTTTCAATATTTCCCCATTGAGGATGATATTAGCTGTGGGTTTTTCATATATTCCCTCTATTATTTTAAGGAAGTTCCCTTGTATTCCTATCCTTTGAAGTGTTTTCAACAGGAATGGATGTTGAATCTTGTCAAATGCCTTCCCTGCATCAATTGAGATGATCATGTGATTTTTCTGCTTTGATTTGTTCATATGGTGTATTACATTAATTGATTTTCTTATGTTGAACCATCCTTGCATACCTGGGATGAATCCTACTTGGTCATGATGTATAATTCTTTTAATGTCTTGCTGGATTCGATTTGCTAGAATTTTGTTGAAGATTTTTGCATCTATATTCATGAGAGAGATTGGTCTGTAGTTTTCTTTTTTTGTAATATCTTTGCCTGGTTTTGGTATGAGGGTGATGTTGGCTTCATAGAATGAATTAGGTAGCTTTCCCTCCACTTCGATTTTTTTGAAGAGTTTGAGCAGAGTTGGTACTAATTCTTTCTGGAATGTTTGGTAGAATTCACATGTGAAGCCGTCTGGTCCTGGACTTTTCTTTTTGGGAAGCTTTTGAATGACTGATTCAATTTCTTTACTTGTGATTGGTTTGTTGAGGCCATCTATTTCTTCTTGAGTCAAAGTTGGTTGTTCATGCCTTTCTAGGAACTTGTCCATTTCATCTACATTTTTGTATTTATTAGCGTAAAGTTGTTCATAGTATCCTGTTATTACCTCCTTTATTTCTGTGAGGTCAGTGGTTATGTCTCCTCTTCCATTTCTGATCTTATTTATTTGCGTCCTCTCCCTTCTTCTTTTTGTCAGTCTTGCTAAGGGCCCATCAATCTTGTTGATTTTCTCATAGAACCGACTTCTGGTCTTATTGATTTTCCCTATTGTTTTCATGTTCTCAATTTCATTAATTTCTGTTCTAATCTTTGTTATTTCTTTCCTTTTGCTTGCTTTGGGGTTAGTTTGCTGTTCTTTCTCCAGTTCTTCCAAGTGGACAGTTAATTCCCGAATTTTTGCCCTTTCTTCTTTTCTGATATAGGCATTTAGGGCAATAAATTTCCCTCTTAGCACTGCCTTTGCTGCGTCCCATAGGTTTTGATATGTTGTGTTTTCATTTTCATTCACCTCGAGATATTTACTGATTTCTCTTGTAATTTCTTCCTTGACCCACTGGTTGTTTAAGAGTATGTTGTTGAGCCTCCACATATTTGTGAATTTTCTGGCACTCTGCCTATTATTGATTTCCAACTTCATTCCTTTATGATCTGAGAAGGTGCTGCATATGATTTCAATCTTTTTAAATTTGTTGAGACTTGCTTTGTGACCCAGCATATGGTCTATCTTTGAGAATGATCCATGAGCACTTGAGAAAAAGGTGTAACCTGCTGGTGTGGGATGTAATGTCCTATAAATGTCTGTTAAGTCTAGCTCATTTATTGTAATATTCACATTATCTGTTTCTTTATTGATCCTCTGTCTAGATGTTCTGTCCATTGATGAGAGCGGCGAATTGAAGTCTCCAACTATTATGGTAGATGTGTCTATTTCCCTTTTCAGTATTTGCAGTGTATTCCTCACGTATTTTGGGGCATTCTGGTTCGGTGCGTAAATATTTATGATTGTTATGTCTTCTTGTTTAATTGTTCCTTTTATTAAGATAGTATCCTTCTTTGTCTCTTTTAACTGTTTTACATTTGAAGTCTAATTTGTTGGATATTAGTATAGCTACTCCTGCTCTTTTCTGGTTGTTATTTGCATGAAATATCTTTTCCCAACCTTTCACTTTCAACCTATGTTTATCTTTGGATCTAAGATGTGTTTCCTGTAGACAGCATATAGAAGGATCCTGTTTTTTAATCCATTCTGCCAGTCTATGTCTTTTGATTGGGGAATTCAGTCCATTAACATTTAGTGTTATTACTGTTTGGATAATTCTTTCCTCTACCATTTTGCCTTTTGTATTATATATATCATATCTGATTTTTCCTTCTTTCTACACTCTTCTCCATACGTCTCTCTTCTGTCTTTTCGTATCTGACTCTAGTGCTCCCTTTAGTATTTCTTGCAGAGCTGGTCTCTTGGTCACAAATTCTCTCAGTGACTTTTTGTCTGAAAATGTTTTAATCTCTCCCTCATTTTTGAAGGACAATTTTTCTGGATATAGAAGTCTTGGTTGGGAGTTTTTCTCTTTTAGTAATTTAAATATATCATCCCACTATCTTCTTGCTTCCATGGTTTCTGCTGAGAAATCTACACACAGTCTTATTGGATTTCCCTTGTATGTGATGGATTGTTTTTCTCTTGCTGCTTTCAAGATCCTCTCTTTCTCTTTGACCTTTGACATTCTAACTAGTAAGTGTCTTGGAGAATGCCTATTTGGATCTATTCTCTTTGGGGTGCGCTGCACTTCTTGGATCTGTAATTTTAGGTCTTTCATAAGAGTTGGGAAATTTTCAGTGATAATTTCTTCCATTAGTTTTTCTCCTCCTTTTCCCTTCTCTTCTCCTTCTGGGACACCCACAACATGTATATTTGTGCACTTCATATTATCATTCAATTCCCTGAGCCCCTGCTCAAATTTTTCCATTATTTTCCCTATAGTTTCTGTTTCTTTTTGGAATTCAGATGTTCCATCCTCCAGTTCACTAATTCTAACCTCTGTCTATTTAAATCTACCATTGTAGGTTTCCATTGTTTTTTTCATCTCTTCTACTGTATCTTTCATTCCCATAAGTTCTGTGATTTGTTTTTTCAGACTTTCCATTTCTTCTTTTTGTTCATTCCATGCCTTCTTCATGTCCTCCCTCAATTTATTGATTTGGTTTTTGAAGAGGTTTTCCATTTTTGTTCGTATGTTCAGAATTAGTTTATCAGCTCCTGTATCTCATTTGAGCTATTGGTTTGTTCCTTTGACTGGGCCATATCTTCAATTTTCCTGGTGTGATTGTTATTTTTTGCTGGCATCTGGGCATTTAATCAGATTTCCCTGAGTGTGGGACCCAGCAGGTTGAAAGACTTTGCTGTGAAGTCTCTGGGCTCTGTTTTTCTTATCCTGCCCAGTATGTGGTGCTTGTCTGTCTGCGGGTCCCACCAGCAAAAGATGTTGTGGCTCCTTTAACTTTGGAAGACTCTCGCTGCTAGGTGTGTGGTGGAGACAGAGGAAAGGTTGTAGGTTGGTTTTAATGGCTTCAAACTGTGAAGTCCTGGGATCTGAATTCCTTGAGAGAGAGATTGCACATGAGTTGCGTTTCCCCCCTCCCGCGGGGAAGGTTCAGGTGGTAGAGAGCCCTGAAAGCAGCCCGCCTCTGCGTTCGGGGCAGTCGCAACCTGTGTAATCCCAGCGCTGAGCCCAGAGGCAACCAAGCCTCTGCTGAAACAGCCGCAGAAGGCTCTGTTTCACCCCCTTTCCTCTTTTTCAGTTAGCCCAATAGGCGACTTCTGCCTTGATCAGTTTTGCCTGAGCTGCGGGTCTATTTTTAGTAGTCAGAAGTTGTTCATTAATGCCACTATTGGTGTTAGGTTGGACTCAGTCTCTACTACTGTTGGATACTCTTTCCTTTCCCTCCAGGAAGCCGCGTGTGTGGGAGGGGCTCTGGTTGCTGGCCGCCGTGGCCTGGGGAACCGCCGATCCGAGGCTCCCAGCTGGCCCAGGAAGCCGCGCGTTTGGGAGGGGCTGTGGCCGCCGGCCGCCGGCCGCCGCAGCCTGGGGAACTGCCGATCCGAGGCTCCCAGCCGGCCCGGGAAGCTGCGCGTGGGGGAGGGGTGCCGGCCCCTGTGGCCTGGGGAACCGCCGATCTGAGGCTCCCAGCCAGCCCGGGAAGCCGTGTGTGTGGGAGGGGCTCCGGTCGTCGGCCACCGCAGCCCTGGGAACCGTGATTAGGTTATTTTAATTGAGACATGACCTGCCTCATTCAAGGTGGGTCTTAATCCTCTTACTGGAGTCCTTTACAAGAGGATAAAACACTTACTGAAGGTAAGATGCATTTAAGAGAATCTCACAGAAAGTGACCCAGCAAAGTTGAGCTAAAAGTCTGGAGAAGCCAAGACAGAAATCAGAGAAAACAGAGAGGAAGCCACTGAAGCTAGAAGCTGCAAGCAGTGAAACCTGGAGAGAAGGACCAGCAGACACTGTCAGGTGCCTTCCCATATGACAGAGGAGTCCCAGATTGCCAGAAGCCTTTCATCAGGAAGAAGGTATTGCCTGTTGCTGCCTTAATTTGTACATTTTTCACAGCCCCAGAACTGTAAACTTGTAAATTAATAAATTCCCATTGCAAAGGCCAACCGATTTATGGTATATTGCATTTCATCAACTTTAACAAACCAAAGCAAGCACCTATCAGGGAACCTGGGTATAAAAGATGCTTAAGAAATTATAGTCTAAATAATAAAGACAATAACAAGAATATCAATTTCTCAAGGTCAAAGTCACCTGCAACTAAAACACTAAGTCCAGGAATGAATTATGAGACTCCTCAGGTTCAATGAGCAAACAGCCTAAAGTAGCACATTTAAGTTTAACACCACATTTTATGGTCTCTTGTGGCTCAGAGTCTAACACCTGAAGGCTACACTAGGTATACAGTAAAATAATGGAAACAGCATTATAAACAGAGTCCCATGTGTGTTAGAAGATGAATAGTGCTGTACCATTTCCTGCATGAGTCCATGCAGGAAAGCTCTCTGCTCGATACTGCAGAAGGGGAGCTCTGTTTTATAAGAACTTCATCAGTCCCTGGCCTGGTCCCCAGAACACTGCCAAGTCTGGTACACAGCTGTGAGGTCAAGTGAGTTATTAACTGACCAATGTGATTCCTAATCTTGGCTGCACTAGGGAAGTTTTACAAAAGTTCTGAATATCAGACGTAGTCTCTCCCTGCCCCATCCCCTGGTGTGGTGAATATTCCAGAATATAAGTACTTTTCAAAAGCTCTCCAGATGATTTTAATATACTACTATGTCAAGAATCACTGTGTAAAAAGTGCTACTTTACTTATATCAATAATGAAGATGATTAATAATAATGATGATGATACCAATATGTATTGAAGGTTTACTTCATGCCAGGTACTATGCTAAGTTAATGGGATGGTCACACAATGTGTGGGTGGAAAAGTTAGGATAAGAAACTGCGTCTGAATGACTCCAAAGTTTGTAATTTCAATAAGTATCCTATATGACTCCCATGTTAATCTTACATTTGATGGCCCCACCCATATAGTTATGGCTTAAGATTAGCATATTGTATGACTTTACTTTCTTCCAAGATTATATACAATAACTACAATAGCATTGGCTTATGGAGTTTGTGACCTTGACTTTGTAGAGAAGCAGCATAAAAGAGTGGTTAAAGCAGGCATGAACTCTGAACCTGAGTTGTTTGGGTTCAATTGTTGGTCCTATTACTTACCTCCTGGATACCTGGGGTCTACCAGTTACCAGTTATTATACCTGGTTGTGCCTTATTAGTAAAATGTAATTGTTATAGTAATACATTATAGAGTTCTTGTGAGTGTATTTAGAATAGTGCCTGACATAGGGTAGGTGCGATATGCATATTTGTCATCATTATATACCTAATCTAAGCAATGACCAATGGTGGTAATTTATTTTAAGAATCAAAGGGAAGATGCATTTGGATGGTTAGCATTTTGCCATATTTTTAGGATCATATTACATTTGTAGTAATATTTTTGAATCTTTAATACAGTCAATTACATAGAATAGTGATTCTCAAATAGGCGTGGTATCACCCTTGAAAGGGAAATTGGGAATATGTGAGAACATTTCTATTTGTCTCAGTATTAGGGGAACCCTAATGGTATGTAATGGCTGTAAACAAAGGTTATTTCATGCACCACTCAAGGAAGAATTGCTCCACCTAAAATGGCAATAACACCCCCTGGAGAAATAGTTGAAAGGTAGAATAGAGTTCAGAGTGATTGTTTATAAGAGATTTAAATCACAAAGTTAAAGAGAAATGGAAATTTTAAACTTTCTTTGAATTTGAAAAGAAAGTGAGATAGACACGTTTGGAGGCTGAGTATGACAAGTAAAGGAAAACCCATTTATTTAGGTTGGGGCTGCAGGAACATACAATTATGACTACCATGCAAAGACGTTAAGTCTAGAAATTCAGGACTCCAGACTATGGGTAGGCTAAATTTTTTAAAATCTATGTTATGACTAATATAGTTCAGTCATGTGCTGGTTTGAAACTGTTATGTACCCAAGAAAGGCCAAGTTCTTTTAATCCTAATCCAAGATTACAGGGTAGGACCTCTTGATCAGGTTGTTTTCATGGAGAGATGTGATACACCCAACTGTGGGTGTGATATTTTAATTAGATAGAGTTGTGACTCTGCCCATTCAAAGTGGATCTTGATTAGTTTACTGGGGTCCTTTAAAAGGGGAACAATTTTGGAGAAAGCTCAGATGCAGACATTTTGAGATGCTTGAAGACGAACAGAAGCTCAGAGAGGAGGCCACTGGAATCAAAAGCTGAAAGCAATGAACCCCGGGAGCAAAGGGCCAGAAAATGTCATCATATGCCTTCCCATGTGACAGAAAACCCCCAGAAGGGAATCAGCCTCTCTTGAGCGAAGGTATCCTTTTGTTGATGCCTTAATTTGGACATTTGCATGACCTTAGAACTGTAAACATGTAACTTGCTAAATCCCCTTTATAAAAGCTATTCAGGGCAGTGTGACAGCAGCTCAGTGGCAGAATTCTCACCTCCATGACCAAGACCTGGGTTCGATTCCCAGTACCTGCCCATGTAACAAAAAAAAAGGAAAGAAAAAAAAAGCCATTCAATTTCTGATAAATTGCATTCTGGCATCATTTGCAAACTAAAACATAGTACAAGTATATGAACAAAGAAGAAAAAGAAAAAAAGTAAAACAAAAAGCAGTTGTTAGAGTCATAGGACTATGTATGATTTTTTTAAAAGTAAAAAAATACTGTGAAAAATCCATAAAATGAAAAATTGACAAACATATAATTAACCTTAGGGGTGAGAGTGAAATTAGTGTTAAAAACAGAATTTTTTTTGACTGGCAAGAAACCCACGCAGGAAGATAACTCAGACAAATAACAACATGGTCTTGAATTGCCCTTCCCAAAATATAAACCTGTTTTTGGAAGCAAGTCTAAACCCATTTTGTATTTTTGACTTGTCCCTCCAGTTATGCATTTTTGATTTGCCTTTTCCTATCTAAGAACTTTGAGAGTTCACAATTCTCTAAGGAATTAGGTTTCACTCTCTTGGTTTCATAACTTTTACAGTAATGACAGTTAAGTTAAGGTTAGTGGATATGGAAGCATCTGTAGGCTCTTTGCTACTTGATGCCAAATTCAAGTTTTCATTAGTGAAGACTTCATTTGAATAAGATAAGGTCCATCTTGACCACACATTTTGTACGGTTTAATCATTTTTCTTGTTATATCCTGCTTTCATTTCTGAATTATTTTGTATAGTCCTTAAAAAGGCTGCTTTTGGGCAGTGCAATGGTGACTCAGTGGTAGAATTCTTGCCTGCCATACCAGAGACCCAGGTTCAATTTCCGGAGCCTGCCCATGCCAAGGAAAAAAAAATGGTTGCTTTTCCTGAAAAAGTATCATACTCCTTCAGACCAATTTCAAACATTCTGAGCAGATTTTATATTCAATTTGCTATTATACAGTGCTAAAGATAATACAAGAGTAAACACACAAAGTGACTATTTCTATAATCTCAGTGTCTTTGATATGCATTGCTTTTTTCAGCAGTTATATTTTCCCCTTCAGGATACCCTCAAAATCCTTAAATATTTGGCTTTGTGATGTCTGTACCTTTCATTGACTTACATACAGCAATGAAATCTGGAACTCTCTTTTCAAACATCTCAGGATTTTTCTATCTATTATTTGATGTGGCATTTTCTTTCCTTTATGGTAATTTATTATCCTGACGTTTACTGCACACAGTGTATGAATTCACTTTATGAGCTATTCTTTCACCAATCTTCTTTCCTATAGAACAATTCTTGTTGCAGATCTCAGGAGCATCTTAGGTATAAGATGGGATGACCATAAAAGCCTAGGTATTTCCCATCTTTTTCCTTATGACATTACCCACCTATGACAATAAAACCTAGAGCAACTCAGCATTTACCATTTCTGGTTGTCAATTTTCAGATTTCTTCAGTGCAGTACAAGACATAATGCTGATTTTTTAAAGCCTTCCTTTATAGATGCCGCTATTAAAATAAAAAGCCCTGTTATGCATTTATTAATTTTAACTCATAGATGTTAGTTCACTTCCTTAGCCTGGTGTCAAGGTAGGCTCTGAAAACTACTTAATATATTTGCTTCTAACATGTCTGCAATCCCTTATCTCTTTTAGGCAGGCCCACTTCTCTGCCTAGTTTCCAGAATGCCTCTCTTGTTTCCCCAGCCCTGGCCTGTACACACATGCTTCTTTATCATAAGCAGTGTTGATTATATTTCAACAGGAGTCTCCACCATTGTTTCTGTTTTACTGCTGAATCCCTCTTTTTCCATTCTGTTTCTCTGTGCTGCCTTCTAAGCTGTGAAATATAAGACTCCCAGAGGTACCCTTCAAAGCTCTCAGCCACATATGAACATGACACCCTTATCTTCAATGATAAGGTTTCTATCACCCATGGAAGCTCAACATATGAAAGTGTAAAAGGGAAAACAGTATCCACCCTGTTCCCTGGGCCAGGATGAGCAAGCAGCAGGGCATATGAGAATTATGAAGTCAGTCCAAGTGCATGCGGCCAGCACTGAGCCCAGATTCCCCCTCCTGGACCTATGTCCTCAACGGCCAGGAAAGGGGAGGCAGGGATGCTCAGGGCCAATCCCTCAAGGGACAGTGGGTGGAGACTGAAGAGAACAACCCACAGCACTCCTGCCCCAGCTGCGTCTGCACTGGCCTTCACAGAGGAAGCCCTCGGCTCCCCATCATCCCTTTCACCAGGTAAATATTTCTCATTGCTAGGGTAAAGGATGTGCTGTTGACACTGGCCTTGGCAGAAGACCCCAAACAATGCTTATGTGAGTGTTCGTATGTGTGTGACTGTAGATATGTGAACTGTGAGCAATGAATATGCATGTGTGTGTCTATGAGCATGTGAATCAAAGTGTGAGAGTGTGTGCATGAGTGTAGGTGTGCATGAGTGAGAGAGAGTATGTGCGTGTCCATGTAATCCAAGCCCATCCTTGCCCTCTTCCCAGCCGGGTCAAGGCACCTGTCCTCTCCTGCTGCTCAGTGCCTATAAATTCCCCCACATGATTGGTACTCTAACATTTTAACCAGCTGTTTCCCCCCAACTCCCTGCAGGAATATTTCCTGCACTGACTTTTTCCTCTGCCCAGGAGATCTGTAATAGTTTCCTCTGATTGTTTTGTACCTTCCCTGTGTTTTCCCCAATAAAAGCTGCCTCCCCATTTGTAGGCAAATCACATCTCCCTCCATCCGAAAGCCAAAGTGGACTCCCGTGCCTCTCATTTCCCCCTGTCTTGCTGTGCTATCCACTTAAAAATTCCTATGACCCTTTTAGAATGTCAGAGAAAAAGCATTATATTATTTCATATTTCCTTATGAAATAGGAGATAGGAGACAAGAAAGAAAAAGATAAAAGTAAAAAATAATAACAAATTCCAAAAGAACAAAGGTGGACGTGGGGGGAGGATACAATAGCTTTTGAATTACTATCGAAACAGACTAATTGTAACTGCACACTCATGCTTTCAGCAATGTTTTAACAGCAAACAATACATGGCTGTGTTCCCTGCTTCCTCAATAATGGTTTCAACAATGTGCAGATTCAACTTTTCTAAATTCCACCTGAATAAGATGAACAATTTACAGCCCTGCCACTTGCCTCTGCCTTTTCCTATATCTATTTCTCAGTGACTTGACATTCATACAAAGTAAGTGCCATGGTACTGGTTATAAAATTCTAAGTCTTCTCACTAGATCATGAAGTAGAGCCACAAAATGCTTCAAATTGGTCCTGGTACAATTCTAACTAGAAATCCCTAACTAGAAGGTGTAATGATAAGCATAATTGACATCTATAGAGTGCTTACCACGTTCCAGATGTTTCCAAAGAATTTGTTTATTTTGTCTCTCTTAGTTCTCATCAGAACCTCATGAGCAGTGTGTTATTATAGATCGGGCAACTGAGGCTCTGACTCTGAGTAACCTGCCTATGTTCTCAATGCTATAAGGTCATAATTTGAACTCAGAGCAGCAAATGTCAGTGCCCTTGTTTCTTAATCACTGCTCTCCACCATTCTTTATACAAAGGAAGTATTATTCACATTTCTCAGGATGGTTTTTCCATTTTAAAGCAGCATGAATTTACACAGGGCCCCTAAGGTGGCATGCGACGAGGGGTTCCATCACCAGTAACACAACGATGCCAGGGTTCTGAGTATACCATTCATTTCAGTGGGGTTATTCTCACCCTTGGGTAATGAGATCTTTGGAAACTTCCAAGATCCACTAAAGAGGCAAAGCGAAACAAACTTGGTGAGGGCAGGGTTACTGCGCTAGCTCTCAACCTTACTGCTCTCTAAACTCATCTGAGGGAGCTTGGAATCAGGCAGTCTCGGAGGGGAGCAGCACAGATCTGGGTTCAGCGAGCTTGGGGTCTGTTCCGGGATTCTAACGTTTATCAGGGTGGATAGAAAAAAATGGCCAAAGCCAGCAGCACTCCTGTCATGCCAGGCCTTGTTTCTCCCTCCTCGCCTCGCCCACTATGAGCAAGCTCACAGAATTTAAGCCACTGCTTAGCTAGATGAAAGATAAAGTCCTCAAGGACAAGCCTGAAAAGGCTGTGGTATCTCAGTGCCTGCCAGTCTCCATTTGCTCTGGTGACCAGTACGGCTGGTCTATCAGCATGGAGAGACGCACACACACCGAACTGGCAAGGACAACTCTACAGATTATCGTGCCAATCTGAAAAAAAATATATTTGAAATTAACCCCAGACATCCACTAATCAGAGGCATGCTTCGACAGGTTAAGGAAGATGAAGATGACAAAACACTTTCGGATTTTTCTGTGGTTTTTGTTTGAAAGAGGCACACTGAGGTCAGGATGTTTTATGGACACTATGGAAAGAGAAGAGAAAGAACGCTTCACTTCAGTGCAAACATTACCCTGATACAAAGGTGGAAGAAGAATCCAAAGAAGAACCTGACGATATAACAGAAGACACAGAGCAAGTTGAAGAAGAAATGGGAGTAGGAATAGGTGGAGAGGAGCAAGAAACAACAAAGAAATCTACAGCTGAGAAAGAGGAAGTGTAAATTGAACACTCACTATTTGAATCCTGTGTGGAGAGGGAATGTGAAATTTATGTTATTTCTTTTGGGTGAGATTTGTTTCAGATGCTCCCCTTCTCCCCTGCACTGCAGAAGGTTGGGATTACAGATCACAGAAAGAAGTGGGGTTTTTTTTCAGTTGTAATTTTTTAAACATTCCTCATGAATGTATATCTGTACTACTTAACTGACTATTCTTGATGTAAAATCTTGTCACGTATAAAAATTAAAAAGTTTCTCCCTGCCCTCCCCCCAAAAAAGGGGACTCTGAAACTCCCAGACCCAGTGGTTGCTGCAGCACTGATAAGAACTAAATCAGCAACCAGCCTCACCCTTTCGGAATGCTCAGATAGCTTCTGGCTTTTTGTACCTTCTAGGTGGGCTCACTTTGCAGGACTGGCCCTTCCTTTGACTCCCACGTAGCCAGTAGTCCACTGTGGAGGATGACAAACTTTTTCTGTAAAGGGCCAGATGGTTAACATTGACACTTCCAGACCATACTGTTTCTATCTATAGCAGAAAACATCCAAAGACAATATGAAAAGGAATGAGTGTGGCAGTGTTCCAATAAAATTTACTTATGGACAATGAAATTTGAATTTCATATATTTTTTCACATTTCAATTTGTTATTCTTCTGATTTTTTTTCTGACCATAATACACACACACACACACACACACACATCTCTTGTAGGTTGTATAGAAACAGGTAAAAGACCAGGGTCATAATTCTCCAACTCCTCTGGATTACTATGATTTCCTCTAAAATGGAACCAAGCTTTCAACTCCAGCTTACATGACACCCCTCAGCTGCAGCCTTGCCTTGGGTTCTTGTTTCTTGTACTCCCCCCACTCCATCCTTTGCAGGAGACTTCTTGGAATATGAACACTTCTACCTATGCTGTGTTATATTACTTGAATACTCTTCTTCTATGCCCTTCCTCGATTAGCAAATAGTACGTTAGCGATTTCCCACAAAGACCTGTTCTCTCCTGTGGACACACGCTTTCTCCTTGAACCTGATTTTCCTTACAGATGGCCATCATCATAGTCGGATTCTCCCCCACAATGCGGCCTAGAAGATATTTTCCAGGATTCAGATACATTTGTAAAAGTTATAGTTCCGCTAATTTCCAATTTAGAACAATTTGTCTAAGGAGATTAAGTTGGACTGTCTATGGAAGGAGGTGAAATGCAAGCAGGTATTTAAAAGTCATGACAGCACATAAAAAGATCCTCAACACCATTCATTATTGACAAATGCAAATGAAAACTACAATGATAAACTTCATACCCACTAAAACCACTATAATAAAAAGGACATAACACAACACAAGTATTAGCAAGGATGTGGAGAAATTGAACCCTTACAAATTGCTGGTGGAAGTCAAAAATGGTGCAACCACTTTGGAAAACAATTTGGCAGTTCCTCAAAAAAATTAAACATAAATTTATCATATGACCCAAGAATTCCACCCCTAAGTATATTCACAAGAGAAATGAAAACATTTGACCTCACAGTAACTTGTACACAAATGTTTATAGTATTATTCATAATATCCAAAGAAATAAAAATAACCTAAATGCCCAGCAATTGATGAAAGGACAAATAAAAGTGGTTTTTTTCAGCCATAAAAAGGAATGAGGTAATGATAAATGCTGCAACTTAGAGGAACCTCACAAACGCTATGCTCAGTGAAAGAACTGAGTTACAATGGACTATATATCATATGATTCCACTTACATGAAATGTTCAGAACATGGAAATATACAGAGATAGAAAGAAGGTTAGTGGTGACCTCATACTGAGAGAGGGAGTTTCAGGGCAGGGCATGGTGAAAGACTGCTAATGGGTATAACTCTTTGGGAGATGATAATATGTTTTAATTTATGATAAAGATGATAATAGGTTTGATTTTGGAGATCAACAGAGAGACATCATCTCTGTTCTCTTTTGTGCCTCTTCTCATTTATGTTGTTTTGTACCTTCTTTTCAGTTTTTTTTTTTTGTGTGTGTGAGTGGGGAGGAGAGATAATTGGGTATGTTTTAGTATCTTCTGTACTGGCTTTTTAACTATGCCTCTTTTCATTATTTTTATAATAGTTGCTCTAAGAATTATAATATACATTTTTAGCTTACTATGCTCTACCTTAATATTAGGTTTTCACATATGATATTGATACAATTAATATAATTCCCCTGCTATAATACAATTTCCACAATACATAATTAGTTTTGATTGAAAGTGTCAGTTGAGTCGTTTATATTTAGCCTTCTATATACTATTATTAGTGTTCTTTATTCCTATTTGTAGATCTGAATTTCCATCTGGTACTATCTCTCCTCAGCCTGAAAAACCAGCATTTTCAGTCGTGTGGACTTATTGGCAACCAGTTCTCTCATCGTTTATTTGAAATTTTTTATTTAATCTTCATTTTTATGACATCTTTACTGCATATAGGATTCTAGGTTGGAGGATTTGTACAGGTTTTTTTTTTTAAAGCATTCAGAGATTTTGCTCTATTGTCTTCTTGCCTCCATTGCTTCTCATAACTGTAGACTTTATTCACACGTAGGTATTGGTATAAATATACGTTCTTGGGTATGGCTTTTTTTGTATTTGTCCTGTTTGGGTTTCCTCAACTTTCTTGAGCTTACTTTTACAAAATTGAATTTGGAAAAATTTCAATCAATTTTTATTCAAATTTTTGTTCTGAACCACTTTCTTCCTTCTCACTACTTCTGAGATTCCAATTACACATATGTTAGACTGCTTGATTCTGCTCTAAACATCACTAAGGTTCTCTATATTTTAATTTTAGTTTCTCTTTGTGCTTCAACTTGGATAATTTTTACTGACTAGTCTTCAAGTTTACTGATCCTTTTTTTAGTAGTGTTTCATCTGCTATTTATACCACCCAGGGACTATTTTATTTCAGTTATTTTATTTTTTAGTTTGAGGATTTCCATTTATTTTCTGGGTTTTTTTTTTTTTCCACAACGTCTGTCTTTCCTGAAATTCTGTCTCTTTCTTTATTATATCCATATTTTCTGTATATTCTTTTTACATATTTATACTAGTTACTTCAATTTCTGATGTGCTAATTCCAAAATCTGAAACATTTGTTGATCCCGGTATCATGTTTCTTCATATGCCTTGTAAACCTTTTTCATTTTGTGTCAGACATTGTATGCAAAAGAACAGTAAAAGCTGTTAATCTTAAATTTAGGGTTTAAGTAATTTGAACCAAACAGCAGTTGAACTGGTCTAGTGGGCGGTTGTAGATTTAATCCCTCTGGCCTGACTTTGGAATTCAAACTCTGGAAGACTAAAGAGATACTCCAAAGCTTTGTTGTCTAAAGGCCATTTTTTCTGAATTAATTTGGTCTGATATCATTGACCTTATCAAAAGTTGAATTGGGAGTTGGGTAAGTTTCAACTTTGTTTGGAGTCAGTTAAAATCTGGATTCTATTATTTCGGAGATGAATTTAGGTCTCTTCCTTCAGGAAAGCCCTGGTACCAAACACTGTGAAATTGTTAGACCTTGAAGCTTCAAGGCTGCAAGTCTGCTACATCTTCAAATCTGCAAGACCATGAGGCAACTGGACTTTGAGATTTTGGATACTGACAGTGTGATACTCGAGATGAAAAGACTATAAGCCTCCAAGATTGCATGACCATGAATCTTCCAGAACATGATGCCATAAGATTGCAGATTTAAGAGGCTGTGTTTTCACGAGAGAATGTGAGATTGAGTGGCCTTAAGTCTCAAGATCAGGGATGTTCAAAACTACTACACTGCAAGTCTGTGAGGCCAAGAGACTTGGTGGCTGCAAGACATGAGGTATCTTTCCTCTTTCCATCCTAGCTTTCATCTACTACTTCCTCATTAACATCCCCATGGAAGGAGTTACCGACAGAGAGGACTACCTCTGTGCTTGGACTCCTGCACTGTTAAATAAAACATGTCAGCCCACAGATTTATCCAAAGTTTGCCTGGTTTCTAGTCATCAGAGCAAAGACTGTTCTTCTCTGGCAGACAGGCTCCTCTGTCCTTCTTGACCACAAGTACTGCTATCAGTTCCATCAACTTGTTGCTCTGGTGGTTAGTTCTTTAAGGTTTCTTTGTGTTCCCAACTCAATGTCTTTAGGAAAAATAAAATTTGTTTGTATGTTTATCTGGTGCCTTCTTGTTTTTATCATGTGTATGAAGTTCTTTGACACCCTTCTGTTTCCAAACTGGAAGTAGAGCACCTCCTCTCTGTTTCCAATGAAGCTTAAAATCTGACTGAAGATATACAGCAAAACTAGGTTGGAAATGTTGGCGTCAAGTAAAAGAAAAGGATGATAAATATTACAAGAGTTCAGAGGCGGAATAAGATTGCCAGGCAAAAGAAGAATGCCTTTTTTTTTTTTTTTTTTTTTTTTTTTACTTTAAGTTTGCCCTAAATATTGTGTGGGACATACTTACATAAAAAAAAAAGAGTCATTGTTTATCTGAAATTCAAATTTAACTGAACATCCTGCATTTGCTAAATCTTGCTGCTGTAGGAGAAAGGACCATTAGTAGTGTGGGGGAAAAGAAGGAAACAAGTAAAAATGGAGTCACACTATTAAATAACAAAATACCTGGATGTTAAAAATGTGTCATGTTATGTGTAAGTAGATAAATAGTAAAGAGACAAGCAGAGAAACATGTACAATTCAAAATCGTGATGATTCTGAAATACCAAAGTAGGAAAAATGGACTTTATTTTGCTGGCAATGATGAATAAGAATGTTTCTCTGTAAATCTCTCAAATTTGACCTCTTTAAAGGTAACAGTAGCGATAAGAATCAATTTTATGGTAGAAGGTCTTCCATAGAGAAGCCTTTTTCAGATTTTATAGGGCATTTTGCTTCAATAAGATCCCATTTTCCTTTTTATGTTTTTCCTCAGGTTTTTACAGTCTTTCTTTGTTCATATATAAGAAATGATGATGGCTCTCCCTTCAGGAATGTGAAACAAATAAGATTTTTTATTTATTGCCACATAAATGAAAATGTAGATGATAGAGAAACTGACAAATGACAAACAATAGACATTTAACCATGTTTACTTGATGCAACTAGCTGTACTTCAGTGCACAATTGCAAATCATCCTTTCAAGCTCTTCAGAATCCCAGCCTTGCCATGAGCTAATTAACTGCTCTGACAGTAGTAAGATGTGGCAATTTAAGGCAGAGTGTTTGAAGACTCAAAAGTATTTAATTTGAATAAAAGGAGAACTACAAAGCAGCAGTGAGAAAGAGTAGCAACAGAAAGAGAATGTCTATCTTAAAAATTCTTCTTTGACTTCATTTCAATACTGCCCACTAGAAATTTTTATTGGGGTGAATGTTTTAAACTGTAAAGCAGCCTGTGATAGCAGACAGCAGTGACTGAAACAGTGACTCTGCAGGCACATGTTGGTCCAGCTTACCCAACAGAGACTGACACTGCAACCTTGAGCCCCTTTGCTGCAGTTTTTTAAAAATGCAATTTTATTGTGATACATTCACGCACCATAAAAACCATCTGAACTATACAATCAATGGCTCACAGTCCTGCATTTTTGATTGGTAGCCAACACCTGAATGATGATGTTTGTCTTTGTCTAAGAATTAATCAATACACCTAAGCTTCCCCTACACATGTGTAAAGGAATCAAACACCTGTTGTATCCTAACTATTTTGAGGAACACACTTGTAATTGAATAGGTGCCCTCATAATTTTCAACTGTGGTCAGTTGTTGCATAGCCTAAACTTTCGTCCCAAGCCTCCTACCAGGTCTGAGAAGTGGCAGCATAGATTGAATTTCTCTTAGATCCCATCTGATAGAGCACTTCATATAACCTCAGATGAAGTCTTCTGAATGGTTTCTTTATCCTCTCCCTTCCCATCCTCAATTACATTTCCCTTTATGAGTAGAGAAGACACTTTTATTGAGGTGCCAAGCCCTTTTCCTGATATTTCATTTAATTTTCATAAGAATATCACCATGGTTCTGTTACTCCTATTTTTGACATAAAGAGACTAAGTTCCAGAAAAGTTTTATACTTTGCCCATACTGACCCCAATAATATCTTGTCCCAATAACAGTGGATTCCTTTACACAGAGTCCTCGAATAGACTTTCCTGTCTTACAAAATCTTCATCTCTGGTTTTCTTCATATCTTATATCAGATTCAAAGGCTCCTATAGCTTCCTTCCTAGTGAAATGTTAAGTCTTTGTGACTGAGTCTAGCCCATCCCAGGGCCAGGGTTGGGTTCTTCATATTAGATTGAGTGTGGTACAAGTCCCCAAACATTCAGTGACCCTAAGAGCATCCCCCACCTGCAATTCCCACCTCAGTGAGTTGCATTAGACAATGCTGTCTAGCAGCATTTTGGCCACCTAAACCCACCTGTTATGTGGGGATCTGTTTATCTTTCACAGCTGGCTTTCTAACTCATATGTAACTCCTTCCTTTAGGCAACTGGGTATGTGGATGTAAGATATCAACAACTCTAATGCTCTTGGGATATGGCCAACATTTTCCTCTTTTAATAACATCCTGTAACTTTTTGAAGAATTTAATTTTCACAGAAATTATGAAACGTTTCAAGTATATTTAAAAGCATATGAAAAATACAGCCTCTATTACCAAGATTGAACACGTTAACATATTGTAATTTGTTCTAGATCACTTTTTTTTAAAGAAGTAAAATGCCAGAGATATCACTAAGGTGACACTCCTATTCCTTCACTTTCCTCCTCAGAAACATCCATTGTTCTGAAGTTAGTGTGAATCAGTCCTACCATGTTTTTATATGTCTATTAAATAGGATTAAATGCATCCATAAAAATGTTTGTGAGTTTTAAAGATTTATATAATTGTACTCCTATTGCACATGTCTTTTTACAACTTGTTTTTTGCCCACTTTTTATGGGTAATACAGTCTACCTTACCGAAACTAGATGAGCACAAGGGCAGGTGCACAAGGATTTTCACTGAATAACTGCAAGCTTTGGTGAAAAAAAAAAAGAAAATGTAAGTTATTCCTCTGTCGGGAAACATTTACATAAATGTGATTTGTTCATTCAATGCAATGTTCTCGATGCTACCTAGCAGTTCACATGGATCAACAACAGCTACACATTTACAGAACTTATTTTTTTAAACTGCGTTTGGCAAAATAAAGCAATGAATATAAAGTGATTGTTTTTGTCTTTTTTTTTGCAATAGTAGGGTTTTTGCTTGCTTCCTTATAATTATGATTTATTTCTTGATGATCTAAAATATTGTTTGGTACAAATAAATTCTTAGTTCTCTCACTAGTGGGGAAAACCCTCCAGTATTTTAGCATTTTCTTAATCAAAATTTCTGCTCTACCTTCAGTTCCTGTGTTGAACCCAGAAATGCAGCCAGTGAATGATGCAGGAAATAAGCACTGAATTAAGTCAACATGTTTGCAAACTCTCATTCAGTCTCTGCCATTTACTCCACTAAAAAAATAAGGTTATAGGAAGACCACTCCACTATCATTCCTAAGAAATTGGTCCCATTTACTATATTTGTGTAGGGTAATCAGATCAGTGATGCTTTTCAGAAGCTTTGTCTTTCTTGCTATCATATGTTTTCTAGTTAGTTTTGAAAAGGCTTTAGATAACTCATTTGTATGCAGACCAGAATTTCTAAATTGGCAACTCTATTGCAGCATTTGAAACACCATATATAGATGACAGTAAATTACTTTCAATATTACCTCCAGACTATTAGAGCTATAGTGGTAGGAGAATAATGCGTGTGTCCATATTGCTACTGTCAGTAGGTACCCAATCAATAAAACAATATTGTCCAGTATTTCAGCAGAGCAGAGGTCTGATAAAGTAATGGTAGCTTGAAATCTATTAATAAATATTTTCAGTAAAACCTCTATTAGCGAAACCTTTATTGGCTGTTGTAAACTGGGAAGGTTCAGCTGCAGAGCATTCTGGGATCTGTGTAGCTCAGACCTGGACTTCTATCGAAGAAACCAAGTTCACTGTGGTTGAAACTGAGAAGTGTTTTAGTTTCCTAGCCTGCAAAGGGATGGCTTAAGCAATGGGAATTTAATGGCTAATGGTTTGAGGGTTGGAAAAAAGTCCAAATCACGGGGCATCATCAAGGCAGCACTTTTTCTCAAAGACTACCCTGCTCTGGGACTGGTTGCCAGTGATACTATATCCTTGGCTTCTCTGTCACATAGCAATGCACATGGTACCTCTCCTTTCTCTTCAACTTTTTGTTGATTTTGGCTTCTGGCTTGTTCTCTCTCTGGCTTTCTCTCTCTGTTTAATTTCATTCTGCTTATAAAGGACTGTTAGCAATAGGTTAAGATCTCTCCTGAATGAGATAGGTCACACATTAACTGAAGGGTCCTACTTATAATGGTTCACATCCACAGGAATGGATTAAATTTAAAAGCATGTTTTTCTGGGGTACATCCAGCTCCAAACTACCACAGGAAGGAAGCAAATATCTGTGTGAGTTAGACAGTAAGTACTGAGCTATGGGTGCTGTTCACAATGGGGTTCTAGTCTTGGAGATGGGAAGTTCCAGAAGGAATCACTAACGCATTCAGAAGATAACCCAGACTTGAGGCTCAAGACAAAACAGACGTGGTGCATTGGGAGGAGGGTCTTAAAGATCTAGACTATCTGGACTTGAGGTAAAGCAACAACTCTTTGGTTTAGATGACAATGACTTTGCTTATTGGAAGGAATGAAAAAATCCAACCAAACTCCCTTAGACACTGGGATTAGGACCACTTGACTCAGAATTAATTGAGGTTGAACTAATAGGAGGAAGCTGGCAGAGAGAAGAAACAAGTTGGGTTGACAAATACATTCTGGTGGTATCAATTACTGTCAGAAGGCAAATCCAGAGACATAAATAATACATTAAGCAGACTTGAAGTTTTAAGACCACTGGAAAAGAGTAGTGGTGGCCATACTTTTATTGAAATTAAATCACACCAAAAGAGAAGTCAACGTGGATAAATAATAGATTTAGATTACTTTTCACTTTTGGCAAATGGTTTTCACTGAACAGTGAGAAACTGAGCAAAAACAGCGAAGACACTGAAAAAGCACCACTGATAGCTGTAAACTTGTTCAGAAATTGCCAATACACAGTACATCTGCTGTCATTTCTGAATTCTGTGTCCTTGGCAGAGCTCAACAAATGATCGGCATTTTTCCCTGGTAAGCCCATATAAGGCCTCAAGATGGTTTTTAATTCAGTGCAGCAGCCTCTTCCAACCAAATATGTTTGGCACAAAAGTATGAGAGGACCTCCCAGATCTAGATTAACCCTTTAGTATCAGAAAACTGAGGCCTAATGAAGCAAAACCACTTTCCTCCTAAAACCTCAGAGCCAGCTCTTACACTTTTCCAGGTTAGTATATTTTCAATCCTCTTTTCATGAGCCTCAACTCTACTTCTATTTCTATCCAATTAACTTTATCATTCCCTCAAATACACTTAGGCAAGATATCAGATGTTACATATATAAACAAATATATGAAATTATTTTTCTTAAAGTCACATGACTAGTGAGTTGTTCACAGATTCAGGACTCTGGCAAAATTCTAAGTATTTGTGGCTTAATACATTGACCATGTAAGAACAAATGAAAGGAAAAAGATGTTGAGTAAACTCAATTAAAAGGAAAAACTCTTTTCTATGGAAGAAACAGTATTTAGTGAGCATCTGTAGCCACTCTCCTTGACATAAAGAAAGTCACTGAGAGAAAAACAGTCAGAAGCACAAGCTCCTTTAGCAGCTTTTACGTGTGCTCTGCATCTTACAAATCATTATCTCCCAAAGTCTTGTAAATTCTAAGCAGTAAAAATAATAATGAGGAAAATTTTAATGCTTATTATGGCTTCCATATTGACTTCAGGTAAATTTATGACAGAGACAATAGTATGTTTTCATCAAGTACTTACTACATAGTGCACGGAGCAAAAAGAAGCAACACTGCAAGATTTCAGGATAATTTAAACTGATTATAGTTTAGAGTGAATGTACCTTTGTTTTTGTGAGGTTGCTGTGATTTCTTTGCTTCAAACTTCTTGGTCAGGATTTCTCCATTTTCTTCCACCCTAGGGAATTCTATCATCTATTTCTTGCAATGTAGTTCCAAATAAATACCTGGAAGTAATATGAAGAAGGTGCTGCCTAGAATCTCTGATCTGTATGGTGTCTGGGATCAGGCAGCAAGAACCAGCCTTCCAGACAAAAGTAACAAGAGCAAGTGCAAAGGCCCTGATGCAAGAATAAGTTAGGCATCTTTAATGAACAAAAGTGTAGCTCCTGAGGTTAATGCACAGTGGATCTAAAGAGCAAGGAGAAATGAGGGAGAGAAAGGAGCCAGGGATAGAAGGTCTTGTAAGCCAAGGTTAGGAATTGCATTTGAATTTAAGGCTATTGGATAGTCTGAGGGACTTAAGGAGACAAATGCATGGCCTGACTAATATTTTCAAATCAGCATTTTTCAATTTTTGAATTAGTGTTATTTAAGTAAATAACTTATCTCACAAATTAGACCTGAGGACAGAGGCTGTTTCGAATTCATCTGAGGCCTCCACATTGTCCAATTCATCACAGGCCAAGAATAACTTTACTGAATGACTGGGAGAGTGAATGGATTATTAAATGAATGCAAGAACACAGGAAAAGAGGTATCAATAGAGAGTTGAAAACACACACTGAAACAATTCTGGCCACATCTAAAGTCTGAGCGAACAGTAGAAAAGGCCTTTAAAATAGTATGCATTTATGGTTTACTGTTGGAGATATATTTAGCCCCTGAAATTTTTCATTCTTCAAAAGTTTGTTTATTCTGTAATTGTTGTATTAACAGTCTTGCTTTATTTAAGTATTTTCTTGCTAATTAGCATGCATTTATGTAGCCAGGATCATTAGGCTGAATCACATTAATTTGGAGAAATTAAATTCTAGTAATTATACATTTGCAACTTACAATTATAGTATAAATCTGATGATGGCATATAATTGCAATGCATATGATAATGGCAATTCAAGAAAGATGTTGTAAACTTAGAATTCTAGATACTATTGACTTAAACAATCCATTTAATGTATTAAAATATTTGACCCTGAATATTCTAAAAAAAAAGAAAGCTATAAAATGATACCTTCCCATTTTATAGTAAATATGCTATATTGTATCTGTTTTTAAAATATTTTCCAAATAGCCAGAAAGCCAATAGATTATATAAAAAAACAGAGATTCCTTCCACATACTTAATTCAGTATTTTGAAATACCTTTTCTATTTTCACATATGAATGAAAGCTCCAGTTATTTTTGCAAACAAATTTGGAGTTTCACTATTAAATAACTCTGTGATAGATAATTCACAGGTGTATCTATGTTTCAGCTGGAAATAACTAAATATGTAATTTCGCATGGGAAATGTCATTGATATCAAGAAAGAATACATTTCTAACTCTTTTTAGAATCAGCACTAAATAACTGGAATGTCCAGTTAACAACAAACAACTATTTTGCTTTTCAAAAAACAGTTTTGCAAGACCCATCCTAGGGGACATTTCTTATATTAGAAGAACTAGAATATAATTAAGATATTTCTATCAACATCTTCAAATATAACATTCTAACTAGCATTGAGATAGGATCTATAACACAACACTTCTAACAGGCATTAAAAAGTTGCTGGACAACAACAAAAAAAGGCAGCTCACATTTCGACTGATGTTTTTAAATGTTGCTTTATGAATCAAATATTATTAATGACTCCCTTTTTAACTTGGTTCTGTGCGAATCCAACTACACACATATATGTATATTGACACTTGTAGCAAGATTATACATTAACAATTATTTGATGAAATATGGTATATCAAAAACAATACTACTGATTTAATGCTCTTAGTAATGAGAGTTGTAGGATACAGCAGTTTTCAGAGTTTTAATTTGAGAATATTTTCTAAGCACTGCATTGACTTTCATCTATTTCTTTTTTAAAATAAACTTTTCATTTTGGAATAATTGCAGATTCACAGAAAAGCTGCATAAAAGTACAAAGTTCTTGTATACTCTGCACTCAACAATATCCTCTGTTGTTAACAAATAATTAGAAACCAAAACAAATAAGAAACCAAAATTTGTGCATTATGACTTACTCAACTCGAGATTTTATTTGTATTTCACCAGTTTTTCTATTAATCTCCTCTTTCTGTTCCATGATATACATCCATCTCTATGTTTATCTCTGTCTCTGTCTCTATCCCTAGCTGGCTATCACCTTTATCTATCATCAATCTACATCTATATCCATATATTTTCATAGGTATGTACTTAACTACAAAAAGTACATAGAATGCAAGGGAAAGGTTGTATACTAAAAGGGGCAAGCAAATCACCAAGAGTTTGTATAGTTCTCCAAGATGTGACAGTTTTCAGATACCACAAAATAAAGTTCAGGGGTATAACAGAGTTTTGATAACAAATTTGCATGCAACTGAACACTGGTGCATTTTAGGACATGTTTTCAAACTTCCATGTAATGAAAAGCACAGAATTACAATACTGCAGTGTGGAACATGATAAAAATTTGGTGTGACTGATAAGTAGCTGGGCTTTCCAAGAGAAACTGCTTTGATTTTCAGGATTTTCCAAGGTAACATCAATGCTAACTGCTAAGAAGCTTTGTACTGTACTTAAAATACACTCATGATTTGCTGAATTTTATGAAACTGAATTATAACGGACCAAACTTAAAATTCATCATTTATTTTGCTGTTTCTACTTATGCAGAAATATTTATCAGCTCTGGACAGGATTGAAAAGATGAATGAAAATATCATCCCTCCCTTCAAGGATTTCAAAATCTAACAGGCAAGGCAGAAAGGTAGAACAACAACAACAACAAAAAATTCAATATAAGGCAGATTAGGGGAATTGAGACCACAAAATACAATGGGAACTTCAGAACAAGCATTGCTGGGAGGAAATGGTATTTAGTCAATGGGATGAACTGGAATGCCTTGGGCACTTAGTAACATGAGAAGAAGTCATTTTGTGAAGAGAAAATTGTATGACTCTAGCTTTACAAACCCAGAATACATACGCCCTGTGAAGGGGCCAGTTGCTACTCAGCTGCAGAAAATTGCTCCTAATCCTAGTCCAGTTTTCCAGAATTTCTTCAGAAGCCAGTATCCAGAAACACAGATTTTAATCCACAAATATCTTGATTATTTAATATTGTCAATTAACTTTTATTGTTTGTGTAAATCAAAAACATATGTTTCCTGGACAGAGTTGGCCCATAGGCCTCCAGTTTGTTACGCCGGGCCATAAAAAGGCAAAAAAATGCAGGCTGAGGAGCAGGGAACAGGGAGTTTTCAGAAAATATTAAAAGTATTATTTGTCAGGGCCTTAATATACCGGCAGTAAGTAAGGTGGGCAACAGGGACTTTGCCCAGAGTACTAACATTTATAAGATGCAAACATTTAAACAGATGTCGAACGTTTGGTTCCAATCAACATTAGTTAAAAGAGGAAGCATGTCTATAATGGAATGTATAATTCAACACACCACAGTTGGTCACTACTTTTGAAACATTATCATTACCTGACCTTTGAGAAAAAAACTCTCTTGGGTTTCCTATTTCAAAGCTTGTTTCTTTTTGTATTTTTTATTTTTTATATTTTTACTGATAAACAACATACAAACACAAACATTCTTAACATACAAACATTCCATACATGGTGTACAATCAATGGCTCATAATATTATCACATAGTTGTATATTCATCACCATGATCATTTCTTAGAACATTCACATCACTCCAGAGAAAGAAATAAGAAAAAAGTCATACATACCATACCCCTTACCCCTCACTCTCATTGGCCACTAATATTTCCATCTACACAATATACTTTAACCTTCATTTCCCCTATTAATTGCTTATATATTTTTATCCATATTTTTTATTCATCAAAGATTGCTTCTTAATATCTTTTGTTGGATTCCTTTATCTTCTAAATGTAGAGGACTCCCAGCTCTAGGACTTCTCTTTTCTACTCCCTACTTATTCTCCATATCTCTTCTTGTCCAGTGCCTATAAATATTATCCATGTGCTGGTACCTTCCAGTGTGATATGTCTCACCACAAATTTTCTCATGAACTCTGTATTCATTTCTATTCCTGTCTATCCATCATCACCATTCAAAAGTAAAGAAAATACAGGGAAAGTTCTCATAAAACTCGTAATAGGAGGTGGTTTCCTAGATCTTACACCCACAGCATGAGCATTGAAGAAAGAAATAGATAAGTGAGAACTCATCAAAATTAAACACTTCTGTGTATCAAAGAACTTTGTTAAGAAAGTAAAAGGCAGCCTATGCAATGGGAGATGATATTTAGAAAATACATATCAGATAAGGGTATAGTATCCAGAATATGTAAAGAGATAATTCAACTCAACAACAAAAAGACAAATGACCCAATTAAAAAATGGGCAAAAGACATGAACAGAACACTTTTTAGAAGAAGAAATACAAATGGCTAAAAGGCACATGAAAAGAGACTCAACCTCACTGGTTATTAGAGAAATGCAAATCAAAACCACAATATTATCTCACATCCACTAGAATGGCCATTATAAAAACAAACAAACAAACAAAAAACAGAAAATGACAAGTGCTGGAGATGATATGGAGAAAGAGGCACACTTATCTTCTGTTGGTGGGGATGTAAAATGGTACAACTGCTGTGGAAGGCAATTGGCGGTTCCTCAGGAAGCTACATATAGAATTGCCATATGATCCAGCAATACCATTGCTAGGTATCTATTCAGAGGACATGCAGGCAAGTCCTCTTGCCTGCAAAAGGCAAATGTGTTTATGCAAAAATGCAAAAGACATTTGCATATCAATGTTAATAGCAACCTTATTTACAAATGCCAAGAGATGGAAACAGCCAAATGTCCATCAACAAATGAGTGGCTAAAAGAGCTGTGGTATATACATACAATGGAATATTATACAGCTGTAAGACAGAATAAAGTCATGAAGCATGTAACAAGGTGGACAGATCTTGAGGACATTATGCTGAGTGAAATTAGGCAGAAACAAAAGGACAAACACTGTACAGTCTCATTGATAATGATGTAACATGAATAAGTGAACATGGAGAGTTTCAATTAAGAACACAGGTTATCAGGAGATAGAAATAGGGTAGAGATTGGGTAATTGGAGTTGAAGGGATACAGACTGTACAACAGGGCAGACGAAAAATTCAGAAATGTATAGCACAATTTTATTGATTGTAGCACAATAATGTAAGTATACTGAATGAAGCTGAATGTGAGAATGACAGAGGGAAAAGGGCTGGGGCACATATGAAACCAGAAGGAGAGATAGATGATAAAGACTGAGATAATATAACCTAAGAATGCCTAGAATGTACAATGATTGTGACTGAATGTACATATTAAAATATGTGTTTGCTTGAGGAAGGACAAAGGAATGTCAATATTGCAGGGTGTTGAAACAGATGGTTGTTCATATTTTAAAACTTCAACTTCTGTGTGAGACTAAAGCAAGAAATGTTTATTTGGTACAAAAGTTATATTTTGACTAGTGCATTTCCTAATTTAATTTACATGGATAGTTTAATTGAACACCATAAGTACATGGAACCTTGAATAGGACATAAGATTTTGCTGGTTTATCCAGGTTAGTGTGATACCCCAGTAAATTCCAGAGTGATTTGAACAGTGAATAAAGAGGTATTTGCAGGGTCTCTTTGGGGGAATGGGGAGAAAGGGGGAAATATTCAACTTCCCCACCTGGAGAATTCCTAATATTCTTGCAAGCTGTGGGGACAACCAAATCAATAGGACAAGCCCTCAATCTTGGAGTTTGCCCCTATGAAACTTATCCCAGCAAAGGATAGGCTAAGCCTACTTAAAATTAGGCCTAAGAGTCACCCCCAGAGAACATCTTTTGTTGCTCAGATGCAGCCTCTCTCTTTAAGCTGATACGGCAAGCAAACTTACCACCCTCCCCCCACTCTATGTGGGCCTTGACTTATGGGGGTGTAAACCTCCCTGGCAATGTGGGACAGAAATCCTAGAAATAGCTGGGACTCAGCATCAAGGGATTAAGAAAACTTTTTCAACCAAAAGGGGGAAGAGAGAAACAAGACAAAATAAATGGCTGAGAGATTTCAAACAGAGTCAAGAGGTTATCCTGGAGGTTATCCTTATGCATTATATAGATATCTCCTTTTTAGTTCATGTATTAGAGTGGCTAAAGGGAAATACCTGAAACTGTAGAGCTGTGTTCCAGTAGCCATGTTTCTTGACAATGACTGTATAGTGATATATGATATAGCTTTCGCAATGTGACTCTAATTGTGAAAACCTTGTGTCTGATACTCCTTTTTTCTACAGTATGGAAAGATGAGTAAAAAATATGGATAAGATAAAAATATAATGGGGGAACAAAAATTAAAATAAATTGAGTACACTGAAATATTAGTGGTCAATGAGAGGGAGGGGTAAGGGGTATGGCATGTATGAGTTTTTTCTTTTTTCTTTCTTTTGCTGGAGAGATCCAAGTGTTCAAAAAAATGATCATGGTGATGAATACACAACTATGTGATGATATTGTGAGCCATTGATTATAGCCATGTCAAGAATGTCAGTACATTTGTTTGTTGTTCATAATAAAAAGAAAAAAAGAAAATAACAACAAAAAAGAATAAATAAATAATAGGGGGACAAAAGGTAAAGTAATCGCGTATTAGGAAATACTAGTAGTGAATGAAAGGGAGGGATAAGAAGTATGGCTTGTATGAGTTATTTTTTTCTTTTTATTTCTTTTTTCTGGTGTGATGCAGATATTCTACAAAATGATGGTCATAAATACACACCTGTGTGATGACATTGTGAACTATCGATTGTCCACAATGCTTGGAATGTATTCATTTGAAGACTTATCAATAATAACATTTTTTAAAAAGTACATCAGAATTCTAAATTCATTTACAAAATTGATTTTACTTCCCAAAACTATGTTCCTTCCAAATCTCTTCCTTGTCAGAAAAAGTAACTACCTTCTTCCAAGTGATTAGCCCCAAAACTGTAGAATCATCCTTGACTTCTCTAGTGAGTCTAACTTAAAAATACATCCTGAATCCCACTACTTCTCATCAATTCCACAAACTGTTCCTAGCTCAAGCCACCTCATTTTTCTCCCTCTTATTTATTATCATTTTATTCTTTGTTTATTAAAATAAAACTCACCTATTAAAATTCACCATTTTAAAATATACAATTCAGTGGTTTTTAGTACTTTAATATATTGGTTGTGTGACCATCACCACCAGTAATTCCAGAAACTTTAAAAACATTTTCATCACCCCAGAAAGAAATCTCATAATCATGAACAATAACTCTCTATGCCCCCTACTCCCGCCTAGTCCCTGACAACTACTACTCTATTTTATGTTTCTATATATTTGCCTATAATAGATATTTCACATAAATAGAGTCATACAATACATGCCTTTCATGACTGGCTTCATATACTCTTAGCATGATGATTTCAAAGGTCATCCATATTGTAGCATTTATCAGTACTTCATTCCTTTCTTTGTAGTTGAACAGTTTTCCATTTTATAGGTTTAACATTTCAACAAACATTTGGCCGTTTATGGACTTTTGAGTTGCTTCTACTTTTTAGTTATTTTGCATAATGCTGCTATGTATATTCTTGCACATGTTTTAGTATGAACATATGTCACCATTCTCCCAGGTAGAATGCTGGGGCATGCGGTAACTTGTTGAGGAACTTCCAAGCTGTATCCAAAGTGTCTGCACTATTTAACATGCCCACCAGCAATGTATGAGGATTTTAATTTCTCCACATACTTGCAAACTCATGTTACACCCTATTGTTTTTGATGACAGCCATTCTAGTGGAAGGGAAGTGGTATCTCATTGTGGTTTTAATTTACAGTTTCCCACTGACTACTGATATTGAGTATTTTTCTCATGTGTTTACTGGACATCTGGACATCTTCTTTGGAGAAATAGCCACTCAAGTCCTTTACTCATTTATTAAATTGTGTTGATTTCTTTTTATTGTTGAGTTGTAAAAGTTCTTTATATATACTGGATACTAGACTTTTATCAGATATTTGATTTGCAAATATTCTCTCCTATTCTGTGGACTGTCTTTTCACTCTTGTGAGAGTGTTCTTTAATGTACAAATGTTTTTAACTTTGATGGGGTCCAATTTACAAATTTCTCTTTGTGTGATTTCAGTATCATATCTAAGAAACCAAGATTTGTGCCTATGCTTTCTTCAAAGACTTTTACAGTTTTAGCTTTTATACTTAGGTGCTTGTTCCATTTGTAGTTCTTTTTTTGTATATGGTATGAGATAAGGGTCCAAATTCATTCTTTGGTAAGTTAACAGCCAGTTTTCCCAGTGCTATTTTTTAAAAAGATCATTCTTTCTTGACTGAATTGTCTTAGCCCTCTTGTTGAAAACAAATAGAACACAGATGAATGAAGTTTTTTCTGGATTCTTAATTCTATTCCACTAATCCTTATGTCTATCCGTATGCCATACTATACTGTCTCAATTACTGTAGCTTTGTAATTATTTTTGAAATAAGGAAGTGCAAGTCTTAAAATTTGTTTTCTTTTGCAAGATTTTTCTGGCTATTCTAAGTCCTATGCAATTCCACATGGGCTTTACAATTAGCATATCACTTTCTTCAAGAAAGACAGTTGGGCTGGCCTAGTATTCTAGGCTTATGTGAAAATCATCTGCTCAGCATTTTAGTAGTGTATACGAAATTAAACTCTTGAGAAAACAAGATCTATCACATATGAAATATTGCTTTTCTTAACCTGTTCCAGGATGTGTGGCTCAGATTTGGTGATCATGATCTTGAAAGTGACCTTGTTTATGCTATAAAAGTTAGTGAGGACCTAGCCTCCTCAGAGCCAGGGATTAACAGAAGCATATTAACCACAGAATCACACTCCATGGGATTATGTCACAGGCAAAATTTCCTTTGCCCGTCTTCATGAAGAGCGTAGCACACTTACCAGGAGCATGCTGAGATAGCAAATATGCTTATTCCACTACTGACACCACCCCACAGGCAATGGCTGCCTGCAAACTTAATGAAGATGCCCACCCCAATCATGACAGCAGAGCAAGTTGCTTCAGGGTTTCATCTCCCAAAAGAAGCTTTGAACAACCAGCAAAATTTGGCAGAAAAATATTTTTCAAAGCTCCAGAAAATAGTTAAAGTACTGCAGTAAAAGGGTAAGTGCTGAATCAAGATAAAGGTTACTTAAATGCAGGATCTCCTGAAACATTAGCTGGCCCCAAACCTACCGGCCTAGAATGGAACTGATCCACATTCCGAGTACAGATCCCTGGTCACAGTTCTGGAGGGAGAAGAGCAACCCTCATGCATATAGTGGGAGCATGCATATCTGTGCCATTTTTTTCTGAGGCACCTTAAGCTTGTATCCATCTAGTACTATGGCAGAACTTTTCTTGAGTGCCATGGTAACTACAATGAAATATTGGAGAATATGCAAGCTCCATAGAGTCAGAAATTAAAAGCAAAGGCTGCCTGGGGTGGGGGAGGGCATGGGGAATGGGGGGTTAATGCATAATGGGTGACAGATATTTTTTGGGGAGATGGGAAAGTTCTAGCAATGGAAGGTGGTGAGGGCTCAACAGTATTGTGAATGTATTTAATCCCACTGAATGTAATGATTAGGAGTGGTTTAGATTGGTAAGTTTATATTGTATATATGTCTCCACCTTTAGAAAGAAAGAGAAATTGAAGAGGCATTGACAATTAAATCCAATATATGAAAATGAATGAGATCTAACAAGGCTAGAGAAAAGGCTCAAAGGTAGCTAATCACAGGTCCCAGGCCAGGTTGAGTGTCCACTCCAAATAGCAACTGAGGCCTTTGATCTAAACTTGAAGCCTGGGGTAGGTCAGACCAAGATGTCCAAAGACCAAGCACTGCTGAGGATGGCAACCTACTAGTTTAGAATACAAAAGCATAAACTCAGTAGGCATTCTTTCTCTCTGTTCTCCTTTTTCTCCTGTCACAGGGGCTAAAGTTTGATTTTCATCTCATTTTTGACATTTGAATGTTTACAGCTTTAGAAACTGAAATATCCTACTTGATGCACATAGTATGCTAAAGAATTTCAATGCTGCTTGCGTAACTGGTTCCAAAATAGATTCTGTCTCTATGGCTCAGAAGAGGTATGGTGGGCCATAATGGCATGTGCCCTTTTCTTTTCTTAATATTTGACCCAGGAGCTCAATGAACTCTGATTATAAACTTCAAATGGAGACATTAACTCATACAAATCAAGTGTTCATTGAATGTTTCTTGAATTTCGCTTGAAGTTTTCCAGGTTTTATTTGTCAAATGGATGGACAATGCTTTACAAACATCAAAGACCTTTCATCTGACAAAGGAGTTTTGTTCTTCAAAAGCAAGCACTTTAGGGAAAACTGTTTGCCTCAGCTGCTTTTCTCAATCAAGACTGGCAGGTCATGATTTCTTCCCATCCTTCACAGTGATAGCTGATTCAGACTCTGAAGCTTGGTTCCCAACTGCCATTTCTCACCTCGACATACAGTTGGGTAGATGACCTCCAAACCCAACCACAAATCACTCTCAAGACATCTTTTCATGAGCAGCTAGGTTTTGGCATACTTATATTCTTAAAATGCCTTATTCCATTTTTGTACACATTAACCCACTTAACATGATCACTCTCCCACATGCTCCTTCTCTACATTTTTTTTTTTTTACTTCTTAGGCTTGGCAAATACATCTTTTGTAGACATAGAACTAAGTAAGCAATCAAGTCAAAGAGCTGAGATGTAAGATGGGCTTGTTCAGAAGCAGCATCAACTGCAGCAAGTATGCAGCTGAGGAATACAGATTAATCTTGACACAGTCAGACTTGCACATACTTAGGCATATGATGATACACTTTGGGTTTTTTATTATAGTGCTGATATTTTTGTGCATGTAAAACTAGAGAATTTCAAGACAAGATGAAACTATTTACACTAACTAATACACTGGCTTTTCCCCTCTGTGGCCTTCCTATTGACACTATTCAAACAAAAGAGACACAAAATCTGTAGGTAATCAATAGTGAGACTGTTAGACTGTAGTGGCTTAGGTAATTCAGTCTTGATAAAACAAGACTGTTTTATCAACCTGAAAATTCAGTAAAAAGGGGAGTAAATCCTCCCTGAGTAAGAATTGAGAATAAGCAGAAACTAATGACCATAGTAAGAAAAAGCAATTTGCAATATACGGCAGACCCAAATTGGTTCTGATTATATTCACACACACACAGTTAAATATTTTGTTGTAAATATGAATCAATGGTAAACAATGCTTAAATCATACTTTATTCAATATTTTTTATCAATCATTATCTACCTAAGAAAAAGGAACTCACAGCTAGAAAAATGTGAAAATAGATTTTCAAATGAAATTAGGAAGTGTCTTGAAAAGAAGAAAGATAAGGGTTACAAATCGCAAGTGGAGGTTACTATGCGCTCAATCATAGTAACATCACACAATCATAATTGGAGAGGACTTCAAAGTCACACAATCATAATTAACATCACACAATCATAATTGGAGAGGACTTCAAAGTCAACCTGACCACTCTCCAAGAAACTGAAGGATTTTGCTATGTAACCCATCATTGCCAGTGGACGATCTCTCTCTACCGGTGGCAGAAAGATTGATATTTTGCAAGGCTGTTCTCTCTTTCGTATATGAACATTCTAATTTTTAAAAAATTCTTCCTGATCCATTGTATCTGTTTTACAACCTAGCTCCAAATCTTAACCATGTCCCCTGGAATAACACAAAATAACAAATCCCTGTTCCATATGAGGATTTTTCAAGTATTTGTGGATGAATTTCATATTCCTCCCTAAAGTAGTTATGTCTCCAAAGACAGTCCCAATTCCTTTAACCACTCCTTATGTGCATGATTTCCCAAACTGTTATCACTTTGCTTTCTGTCTCTATACCTAGAGTGACTACTTCTTGGGAACCCACTACAAGCTAGGAACTAGGGACATGCTGTTGAATACAATTACGGAGCTTCTGCATTCTTAGAGCTTAAAGTCTAAGAGGAAGGGTAAATGTGACAAGTGTTAGAAAGTGCACTCTCAAGAATCTTTAATGTCAGGGGCACTCTTAAGACATTCATAAAAAGTAGTCCCTGCAACTGTATACAAAAAATCTAGGAATTGTTTAAATGAAGGTAGAGTCTACTAGGACTATTTATCTCTCTGGATCCAACTTTTGCTTCCTTAAATTTGGCTAATATGGTAATAACTCAGAAGTCACATCCTAGTGCGGAAAATTGTCATACTAAGAATAAGGTAAACCAAAAATTCTGTATATATTTCACCACAACTGCTGATTCTTATACCTACATCATGCTGTCCAAATTGAAAGTACAAACTATTCTAGGGGAACATTCCAAGGGAAACCCTGTGGTTCAATTAGTCAATGCCCAGTTCAGGTGACCAGTGTGTGTATCAGCAATGGATACACTGGGAGACTGAGAAAGACTTGCTCACTTCCATTTGTTACCATTCCTGATATATTAAAAACAATAAAGAATAGGCAAAATGAGATTCAAAGATCAATACCTATTGTTAACAGCTGGCAATTTTAAGACAACACAAAGATTACTAAGCATATAGTCCTATTTCCTAAGGAATATCTTTTCACTTTCCTCCAGCTTCACCCTGCCCAGACTTACTTCTCATGTTTGGTGAGTGCTTTGGCTACATTTACTGAACACAAAGACTTGGCCAATGATGCATCTTAAAGCATGGGAGAAACCTTAGGATTCCACATAAATTGTCCTGTTCTAGTGCTCGCTTGAGTTGTACTGTATCACAATGGCTTTCATGCAAGCCTTGATCTTAGGACTAGTCTTTTTAAGGATAGAAAAAGTTAATAGCCAAAAAGTTGGTTGTTACTGCCTTTCACTCTTCTTCATTTTGTCATTTCATTATTCTTGGATAATTCAATGCTATTTTTGTCATGGAATTTGTTTTATTCATTCAGTAGGATTTGACTATTTTTTCCTATGTTTGAAAATAAGGACCAGATGAAAAGTAAGATTTTACCATTTAAAGTAGAAGGTTCATGGTTTGTTCTTTTTAATCATCACACTTAATCCTCAATATCAGCAATGTTGGATTACCATGTTTTTCACATTTCTAGATGAAGAGTTGAGAAAGGGGGAAATGCTCATATTATTTAAGTCACAGAAGGTCTTTGCTAAATCATTTGGGCATGAATTTCAGTTTAATTTACACTTTTTCTCCTTTCTATATTTGACGCTTAAATAAGGATGACCATCTCTCTCTCTAAGTCAAACTCTGCAAATAAACTCACTACCATCCCCACTATGTGGGACATGACTCCCAGGGATGAACCTAACCCTGGCATCATGGGATTGAGAATGACTTCTTGACCAAAAGGGGTGAAAGAAATGAAATAAAATAAAGTTTCAGTGGCTATGAGTTTTCAAACAGAGTCAAGAAGTCATTCAGGAGGTTATACTTATGCAAGCTTCAGGGAGATATTGCAAATAGCCACAGTATGCCAAACCTCAAACAACAATATTCCTGAAAACCCTAAAGAATACTCTGAGCTCTATCTAAAACTCTATAAAGGTTTTACCTAGTAAGTTAACTTTTTCAGAAACTTAAGGCCTCCAGATAATTCCCATGCCAAATAAGCCCTAAAACCCTGACGTATCAGTCTCTCCAAGAACATCAGCCAGTTTCATTCCTCTACCCCTTAAGATCAACACTTCTTTCCAGCACAAAGAAGTTAAAATGGTCATTGTTTGGATATCCCTGAAGAGGGAGAGAATGATCAAATGAGATGGAGGAGGTGTAACAAAGAAATTCGGATTTAACTATTTATTTAACAAATTATGAATTAATTTAACAAATTTAACAATTTATGACTCTTGACTATATAGATTTTTTTTGTTTGTTTCTAGTGCATTAGAATAGCTGGAAGGAAATACCCAAATTGTTGAGCTGGAATCCCTTAGCTATGATCTTTGATGATGATTGCATAGCTATATAGCAATAAATAAATAAATAAATAAATAAATAAAAAGAGTTGACTGCCTGTGTTTGTATGGACCTATTTCTGGATGTTATATTTTCTATATATCTATCCGAAAATATTACACTTTGTTAACTTCCCTTTATTATATATCTTTAAATTAGGTAGAATGTTATAATAGGGGTCAATAAGGGGGGAGTAAGAAGAATGAAATGTTTGGGGTTTTCTTTTTTCTTTTTCTTTCTTTATCTGGAGCCATGCAAATGCTTAAGATTGTTCATGGAGATGAGTGCAGACCATGTGATAATATTGTGAACCACTGATTGTATACTTTTGGGGAATATATCTCAATGAACTTTTATTTGAAAAAAACAAGCAAAACAAAAAGGTCATTGCCCAGATATCCCTGAAGATTGAGAGAATGATCAAATGAGAGAGAGAAAGTGTAATTTAGAAATTAACATTTAGCTTATAATGACGGAGTCTTTATATACATGTTTGTTTTAAGTTTCTAGTGTACTGGAATAGACAGAAGGCGATACCTGAAATTGCTGAACTGTAATTCAGTAGCCTTGATTCTTGATAATGACTTATAGCTTTTATCACGTGACTGTGTGATTAAAAAAATCTTGTGATGTTCACTTCTTTATCTCGGATATAGGAAGATGAGTAATAAAATGAAGACATGCATGAAAAAAAAATTAGGTCAGGAATATGGGGAAAAATACCCCTATGCGAACTATGGGCAATAGTTTCATCAATTGTAACAAGTGTAACTACTGTTAAAAATAGAATTGCAAACTTGGAATATGTCATTGGTAACAGAGTTCAGCAGGAGTTAGAAACAGGGTAAGATAATGGGTAATTGGAGCTGATGGAATACAGACTGTGCAATAGGACTAGAACCAAAAACTCAAAAATGGACAGCACAATAATACCTAATTGTAAAGTAATCATGTTAAAATACTGAACGAAGCTGCATCCGAGCGATAGGTTCTTGTTTTGTTTTGTTTTGTTTGTTTTGTTCTTATTATTATTACTTTTATTTTTTTTTCTCTATATTAACATTCTATATTTTTTTCTGTTATACTGCTAGTTCTTCTAAACCGATGCAAATGTACTAAGAAACGATGATCATGCATCTATGTGATGATGTTAAGAATTACTGATTGCATATGTAGAATGGTATGATGTCTAAAAAAAAAAAAAAAAAAAAAATGGTCAACACAATACTGCCTAACTGTAATGTAATTATGTTGGAATGCTGAATGAAGCTGCATCTGATCTATAGTTTTTTTTTGTTTTTTTTTTCTTTCTCTTATGTATTTTTGTACTTTTTATTTTTATTTGTGTTTTCTCTGTGTTATCACTTTATTTCTTTTTCTGTTGTCATGCTATTTCTTTCTCTAAATCGATGCATATGTACTGAGAAATGATGACCATACACCTATGTGATGATATTAAGAATTACTGATTGCATATGTAGAATGGATTGATTTCTAAAGTTGTGTTAGTCAATTTTTTTTAATTAATAATAAAAAAAATAGAATTGCAAAAACAGTGTTATCAACTGTAAAAAGATTCCACACCAATGCAAGTGTCAGTGGTGGGGTGATGTAGGGGAGTCCTGCATTTTATGTATAACTGTTCTGTAAACCCACAACTTTTCTAACAACAACAACAAAAATTTAAGGATGTGGCAGGCTTTATGAATTTTTCTAAATCTTTGTGGCTACATAAAGGAGCTGGTTTGCATGTAAATGATAGCAGCATGCTGTCATGATTAATACAGTGTGGCCCCTGCTAACTCAGTGACTTTATCAGTAAGTCATGCCATCTTTCTGGATCTTAGTTTTCTGATTTACAAAATAAACTATGAAGTCTTAAATTTCTAAATGTTTATCATCAAGTTTTACAAAGTTCTTAGCTCTTTCTTAAAGAAATATTCAGCTTGAATGTTAAAGCTTTTCAAGAAATAAAAAATCTCATCAATCTTAATTTTTCAGTTACAAGAGGCAAGCAGAACTAAAATTTAAAAAAAAAATTTTTTATACTTGTTTAATTTCTGGTTATTAGGAGGATAACCAAAGCATAAGAAATTTTTAAAAGACTCAAGATTACTTGATGGTGAAATATTTTAAGTAATCACTTGCCAATATTTGAAAAATTCAGTTCTTTGGATTCTACAAAATATTTTTTAAATTTCAGCCCCCCTTTCCCCAATCTAACTAATGTCCACCAAAAAAAAGAATCTGGAAACAGACTGTTTATGTGGTATTGATGGCCACTTTGTATTTTCTGGATGAGTTGTTGTCCAGCTAGTTAAGTTAGCTACTGCTTGACCTATTCTGAGAGTAATGGTCTGTGCAGAAAACTGTAGATGGCTGGATGCTTGGATCTCATCCTGCAACACACTGATACTTTTTAGCCCATTTTTTTTTTTTTTTTTACTTAACTATTTGGCTAGCTTCAAGCATTCTTATACTTTGTAAATAAGTCAGATATAAATAGTGAACAAAGTGGATAAAGGTCAGTTGAAATATCTATCATTTTGGAGAAAGAGAAATTGCTACTGTCATTCTGGGTCAGGAAATGTATGTGAGAGATTATGTGGTAAGGGTGAGCTCAGTGACAGAAATATGCAGAATCAATTTTTTTTTCAAATACTATTTAGATATGTTTATTTCCTTCAAATAGCAGAAATGTACACATTATTCAGAAAATGTATTGCAAATTTTGGTTTGCTTATCTTCTAAAAAATCTCATAAGAAAACATACTTCTGAGAATTCCAACCCAATTTTTTATGTAAGTTTTATATCTATCTATCTATCTATCTATCTATCTATCTATCTATCTATCTATTTATCTATCTATCTATATCTATCTATCATCTATCTAATCTATTTATTCATCCATCCATCCACCCAACCATATATATGCATGCTCTGTAAAAGCATCTAAGCTTCTGAAAATTGATTTGGGAAATCGTTTGAGACCCATCATATTGCTTTATTCGCTATCTACCCAGTTGGAGGGGCTATTAGGCCATTGCATTGTTCAGCTGATCAGACAGACTTTGCAGCATCACGATGGTTTTCAGGGGAGAGGAGAAGGTGATTAAATGGTGAGCATTTGATTTTCAGTTAACTGTATTTTATAAGTACATGCTGTTTTAAAATTCCTGTACCATAGTCATGAGTGATAGTTGCCTCTTCTCCAAAGAAATAAGATCCAAACTACTTTACAGAAAAGAATAACTTTAGATCTATTAAATATTTTCAAAATTGATGTCAAAACATAACCTACACATTGCAAATTACTATCTATATGTCCTTTAGGAAGTGGATCCCTGTACCTCTCTCTGTATCTGTTTCTTCGCCTACAAAGTAGAATATCTATTTCTGATGTTTCCCTTCCACAGGTTTAGTGAGATGCTTTCAAAGTATATCAAGCCTAAAACCATGTAAGATATTTTTCCAAGAAGCTTTGTTTGGGAATTCATCCCATCAGAATTTCTTCTGCAGGGACAAAGGTTCTAGTTTCTGATTCTGAGCTCTGTCATAGTTGTATGTGGAAGCAACATGGTAGAAATTAGTAGCCAAAACTCTGCCGCCTTGTTGCCTTGGTTTTTCATCCTGGTCCTGCAGTTAGTTAATGTACAAACAGGTGACTTGGACGTCTTACTAAACCATTCAGGGTCACAGTTCTTCCTCTGTAACGTGAGGATAACAAAATCACCCCCTTCATAGGGCTGTTTTGAAGGCCAAGTCATTTAAAGTGCTTAAAGGAGTACCTGACACACAGCAAGCCCAATATATATAATAATTAATCTCTTTATATTGGATGAAACAGCATTTGTTCTGGGAAAGCAGGTATAAGGAAACTATTGGCCTTGTACAGAATTTTAAGCAGGTTTGAGATGTAATTGTAGACAAAATTCCAGCACTTGTTCCCCTAATTTTTCTGAGTTGAGAAAAATATAATTTTTGCCCTGCTCCTACTTTCCTACCTTAACTGTGCCCTGATGCCAAATCTCATCCGCAGTCCATATCGATGAACATTTTAAAAATAATGCTGATGCTAAGACCACAAGAAAAATAAGTATCTATTATTTCCCCTCCCTTGAAACACTACTCTCATATGATTTATTAAGGGCATCTAGCTAATTTTTACCTTATGCTAATCATTTTTTTGCTTCTGCAAATCCATATACAAAAGATAAACTGTGACTTTCATTAGCTCAATAATCAAAACTACATTTGTTCAAACTAAGGACTGTAATGCTATTGATAACATTAAAATACCCTATATTAATACTATACTATACTAACACTAATATACTTAACAATTTTCTGATTCATAAAGATAATGACTTTGTAGCAGAGTTATAAGGAACAATCCAGTATGTTGCAATAAGTTTAGCTATAGTTTTTGATCTGTGAGGCCATGACATTCTTCATGAATTACCAAAGGATGGGAACTGTGCCAGTTTGAAACTGCCATATACTCCAGAAAAGCCATGTTCTTTAATGCTTACTCAATACTGCTGGGTGGGATCTCTTTAACTGTTTCCATGGAGATGTGACCCACCCAATTGTGGGTGGTAACTTTTGATTAGATAGTTTCCATAGAGTTGTGCCTACCCATTCAAGATGGGTTTGCTTACTGAAACCCTTTAAGAGGGAACCACTCTGGAAAAAGTTTTATGCTGGCAAAGCCCCCTTACAGTCAGAGATCTACAGAGATGCTGAAGGAAAATACCCCAGGAGAAGTCTTGTGAAATGAGAAGAGAAAGCAAGCAGAAATTGCCATGACCTTTCCAGCTGACAGGTGTTATGGCCCACTGGCCTGTCTTGAATCATGGTATCTTTCCCTGGATTCCTTCGTTTAGACATTTTCACAGCCTTAAATCTGTAAACTTGCATCTTAATAAATTCCCCTTTTTTAAAGCCATTCTGTTTCTAGTATATTGCATTCCTTTGAGTTGGACATTTTCACAGCCTTAGAACTGCAAACTTGCAACTTCATAAGTGCCCCTTTTTAAAAGCCATTCCATTTCTGGTATATTGCACTCTGGCAGCATTAACAAACTAAAACAGGAAAATAGTAGGCAAGAAATAATTGAAAATAAAGTCAGAAAAATTAAGAAAAAAAACAAGGGTCAAATGCACAATACAACCATCCCCATGAATCTATAGGAAACAATAAGTAAGCATGAAAACTCACTAGTACCCTAAATATAAAGAATATCAAAATTAAAAATACATTGTTTTCTTCTCCCTGAGACTCTAATATGAAACCCTATGGATATATATTTATCTTCTTGCTAAGATTCACTTCAGTTAAAGCCATTCATCTCCATTATTGACAGTTAACAAGGCCAGTAAGGAAGGACCACATGTGATATCTTTCCTATAAGATGGTTTATTAAAGTTCATTAAAGGTAAGTTTAGGTTTTCTGATAACTCAGTAAGACACAAACTCATCAAGAAGTAAATGGGGGAGGGAGGAAGAGATTTGTGGATTATTTTCTCTCTTAAACCACATATGTATGTTTGATGTTTTAAAACTTAAAACTCACTCACTGTGAGGACATATTCTATATCTTCCAATCAGGTATTATAACCCAAGCTTGGAAAATAAAAGGAAAAAAACTTAACTTTAAGTACATTTCAAAGTCTATTGCTAGTTTTATGATAGAACTCAATGAAATATAAGAAAGAAACAACTGGAGTTATAATTGACAAAATGGACAAATCTGCCATAAACTCCACAGCATAGAGCCATGTGTGTGAAATGGATCATTTTGATAGTCCTGAGTGCTTCATGAGCTTTAAATATTTTATGCTTTCCCCATTTGTTAATGCTTCCAGTCAAATAGAGAGATAGAGCATAAAGCAGTAAGATGACGGTCCAGGAAGTCAGACATATTTAACAGACTATAGACAAAGCCTGATTTCTAAACATGTTTGTTTTCATTCATTTAGATTCTCCAAAACTATCTGTAAACAAAACAATGTGCATCCATGGGAAAGTATATAGAACAGAGGATCCAAAAGCTTTTTCAACACTGTGTCTAAAAGCCAGTTACTTTTTTTTTTTACTGAAATGAAGCTGTCTAACCTAGGTAGGAAAGGCATTTCCAGATTTCTGGTGCAGTTTTAATATTGAAGAGTTTCTTCAAAAGATCACATTACAAACTTCTTCACATAGCAAACTTTTGCATTAGCAAATGTAACCCTACAAAAGAAGAAAGACAAACAACATAGGTTAGGAATCCTAAAATCACATCAGCTCCTCCAACAGATATTGGATAAGACAATGTAAGCTTAAATGAAGAATTGTTACCTTATTGGCAGTACTAACAAAGAAGAAAAAAGCTAGAAAGATGGATTAAAACGGAGTTTGAGGATTTTTTATCCATATTAAAAATCTATACTACTTTGCATTCCTTACAACCTTGAAAAATTGATCTAGACTTAGGTTCAACGATTTTTCTTCACAAAAGCTCTGAGATTCATATAACCACAGCCTTCCATATCTTCCATCACTGGCTTACAGTGTTGCCTCTCTTAGTTCTGTTGCCCTTTTCCTTCAATTTTTCTACTGTGTTTGTTTCAAAACATACCCTTGAGAATAAAAGATACAAACTATTAATTGAAAAAAGCAAAATATAAGACTACATACAATCTCAGCTGTGTTAAAAGGCTAGACACAGACAGCTAAAAAAACATTCTCTCAAATGTGGGTAATTTTATTCTTTGCATTTGTATACCTTTTATAAATTTTTAAATGTATTGGTGTTACTTTTATAATTCTAAAAAAATAGAATTATTAGAAGCCTTTAATCTTTTACCTACATTTCTGAAATTTAAAATCTGCAAAAATTTAGAATTTTCCATAATTTTGGCACACCTTCATTTGGCAGTACAATCTCACCTGAACTGGCACGAGGCTATTTATATTTTTGATCCATCCTCATGTGTTCCCTCTGTAGAAATATTAATATGCTTGATTATGGAGTTCTGTCCCAGACTCCACTGGGGTTATCAACGACATTTTTGGTGTATGAATCATTTTACATTTCTAAACCTGAATAGTCTGAATTCTCAAATACATCTGTCAATAAGGGATTGTGGCTCTCTAATAAAGTAAATTTTACAAGATCTGTGACAAAGCTTAAATACTATATATAAGATGACCATGATCTAGTGCCTTTACAAGTTCAGATGTGACCTACTAGTCTTTTTATGACGTGATTAAACTAGGTCATGATAGAGAAGAGATCAACAACTATTCTTTATTTAGAGCCTTGCAACAAGTTCTAATTGTAATAAAAGATCCATTTATTCCTTACCTTTGAAAGTCCTTATGATTTAGAAAATGCTCTAAGTGGACATTATTTTGTCTGATGTTTATTATATGAGAAAATCTAGGGAGGCTGGAACTACCAGTATTCCTAAGTGCTAAAACCGAGAGAGGTAAAGTGATTTATTCAGCTGGTAACTGGCAAAGTTTGAAACAGACAAGCTTTTCTGATCTATGATTGTTCTTATTTACCACTATCGCATCTTGTCATAAAACCTTAGTTTTTTTTAAATGTTCTCCTTCTCTCTAAGTAGGTAATGACATGCAGAGCAAGAACTATGGATTCTGCAGTTGAACCAATCAAGTTCTGAATCTTCCACTTAACAGATCTTGATTTTGGATAAGTTCCTTTTTTACTATAATTTCCTCATCTCCAAATTAGAAATGAAGATACATAACTTTACAAAGTTTTAGTGTACTGGTAATGAGAGAATATTACTCCCTCTAGCTTTGGTTTTCTAAGACGGTTTCTGATAACCTAGGGAAAGTAGTTTAAATGAGATTTTATTCTTAAATAACAAATCCTTTTTTTAATTTTTCAAATCATGATTTAAAACTGGTTAGTCTTTGATAATTCTTTATTTTTCAAATTGAACTTGAGAGCTCAGACTTAGGAAAAATAATCTCATTCTAAGGGGTGGCATGAAGAGCTGGACAGATCATTGTGCAACTCATTCCCTTATTCACAAACTGAATTTTAAAAACTTCTGTATTTTCTCTGCCTACCTTTTTCAATAGTCAAATAATCATCTAATTGGTGCTATACAAATCTTGTTTATTTTCTCTCTCTTTCTCATTTTCTCTCTATATAGTTATTTAAATACATATAATGTAAAAAAAGAGTTGGCATATCTCATAGCAAAAATGGTAAGTGTATATACAATAGTCAGTTTGTTAATTAAAATTATACCCAATTATTAATACATTAAATAAATCAATTCCAAACTTTCTCCTGCCTTTGTTTAATAATAGTCTATATGAAATGAGATTTATAGATCGGCATGCCTTAAATTAGATTCTAAAATTCAAAATTTTTATAAGAACACGCTTTCTTCATAATTAGGTTAAATTATCAATTATTATTTCATTTCCTTAAGCACAACAGCACCTAAACTCCACCCCAGCCCCATCAAACAAACAAAAATGCCTTAATTTAGAACACTCAGTTAAAGGATTCACAATTCAAACCATATTCCACTTATCTAAACCAATTTCTGTCTGGTTTCATTTGTCAGATAATTACAGATAGCTGCATTTGAGTCTCTTCTTCATTCTCATGTGAACTCTGGAAGATTCATTACATATATATAATCAGAGTTCTCTTATCTCCAAGGAAAAACAACAAATTTGCTACCAGAATTAATGGGTCCCCTGAATGCCTAAATTTCTGCTTCTGATGAATGACAGGAAGAAATCAGGAGACTAGATATAATTAATTCACTTAATGAGTAATTATTAGACACTTAATATATGCCTTGGTTGGTTGTGTCCACGTCAGAGAATAAAGGGAACCCAAAGAACAAAGTTCCTTTTTTATCATATGCAATATTCCCTTCTCAGGGAGTTTTGGGTTGACTGCTGACAAACATTCTAACGATGGAAAATCATGGATGCTTCTTCCTTGTGGTCATTCCAAATTCAGTATTCCTGAAAGAAAATTCAAGGTCTAGCTTCTCATAAAAACTCTCCCAAATAATGCAATCATTATGTATAAACCCTAATTAATGAAGCATTCATATTCCCATTATTATTGTATTAACCTGTACACAGCCACTGAGAGGAATACATATATTTTATCTTTCTAAAGATACTGTAATAGTTAATGAGTAGGATTTTAGAGAGTTGATGAAGTCAGAATGCTTAGGTTATAATCTAATTCAATTATTTATTTAGCTGCATGAACACAGGCAATTCTTAATCTCTCTGTGCAGTTTCCTAATGGGTAAGATGAGAATCATTTAATGCCTATGTTGTAGGAATCTTGTGAGTATTAAACAATTAGCCCAATTCCTATCAAATAGTGTGTACTGAAAAGCAGTATAATCTCTGAGAAGCACTAACACCAATCCGGAAGACAACAACCTGTATTGGAGGAAGTAGAAATAATGGGTGAGAGAGAAAATAATTTTAATGAGCATAACAGATATCTTTAAAGAAATAAGGGAAGATAATGAAAACTTGAGGCAGACAGCAGAAATAAGCAATTTAATAGAAGGACCAAAGGAAACATCAGGTATGAAAATATAATACATGAAGTAAGTAATCTAATTTGATGGGTTGAATGGAAAAACGAACACAACTGAAAATGGTCAAGTGATCCTGAAGACCAGATTGAGAAGTTACCATAGAAAGCTTCAGGAGCTTCAAGGAGAAGAAAAAAAAGAGCTAAGAGCTATAAAATATAGCCTGAAAATATGAGAAAAAAGTTAATGGAGGGGAGACACTATATCAAGAAATACATTGAGTAAAAATAATCAGTAATTTTCCAGAATTAAAGATGCAAAAGCTCAGATTAAAATGGCTCATAGAGTGACAGATTAGATAAGAAAACAATTTGCAAAGAATTCTACCAAACTTTCAAGGCACAGATAAACCAAACTGGATAATGAAGGAAAAAAAAAACGTTGCATGGGTATTTATTTGACAGGTGTGAAAAAAAAGTCTAAATTAAATATTATCTCCTCTCTAATTCATAATGTATCAAAAATAATACATTATGTTCCAATAGGTTTAATTTAGGAATACAAGCATTGTTTAATTTCAGAAAATCTATCAATATCATTCATTGATTTAATTAATATGGGGGGAAATCATGATATTCTCAGATGCTAAGAAAAATGTTTGACGAAATTCAAAACCATAATAAAAATTCTGATAAAATCAGAAGTAAAAGGGGGAATTTCTTAACTTGATAAAGGTAAGTTTATAAAACCTACACAGATAAAACAAGGTGATTTTATGCATATATTTTAAGAGGGAAAACAAGACAAACATGTCTCCTTTCAAGGTTTTTAATTGCTTTATTTTTTCTATATAGTAGTGTAGGTCTTGGAAAATGCAACAAGAACAGATGAAGAGAAGTATAAGAATTGGAAAAGAGGAAAAAAGTCACTATCAATATATGTTCATCCACAAGGAATACCTAATAGAACTAACAGGCTAATTCTTAGAAATAAGAAGATAATTCTGGAAGACTGCAAGGTAAGAGATCAACTTTAAAAAATTCCTCTACAACGGGAATAATGAAATAGAAAATAAGATACCAGTCAAAATAGCAAAATGCAATATAGTGTCTAGGAATTATCATTCTACTTGTATAAGGAATGCATGAGACATTATAGAGAAAATTTTAAGATTTTACAACACAGGAGACATAAGTGACAATTAAGGGAGATGGAAAACAATTGGATCAAGGGTAGAATCAGAGATGATGGCTTAAGACAGGAGGGACACCCTGTTTTCTATGACTGGAGTGAAAGTGACACCCCTGACAATATGCTCATTAAATGGATTCTTCTCATACATACTGACAAAAATACTGCCTTATGAGCTGCAAATTTTTTCTGAATCTTGACCATATTTTCATCCCCAGGGGAGGTTTGCTTGAACAAGGATCTTTTGATTGATACTATTTCTGAATAAGACCAAAGAAGTCATAAAAGTCACACACAAAGAGCAACCTCAGTATGGGTTGCTTTCTGTTCTGGTATTTATTTTGTAGGTTCTTCCCGTGTTAAGTATGGAAGGTAAATAAAAAGACTCAGACAAATCAATATTGGAGATAATGATGTTTTCCTAATTCAAGAACTACCTGACCTTGGAATGGTATAAAGGAGTAAATAAAATGCACACTTTGGTAAAGGTAGAGCATCTATGCTTGGTTAAAAAAAAAAAAAAGGGAAAATTCAATGAAAAAACAGGTGCAGAAAATCTTTCTATTAAAATCAACATCCAGATAACAGCAAAATGTTTTTCTCTTCATATTAATACCTGTTCCCAACAGGTTAAGTAAAACACCAACAATAAACCATTATTAGAACAAAAGTTATTTCAATAAAGTAAAAGGCTTCCACAATACAAGCACATGCTCAGAAATCAACTGCAAACAACAAAATTACTTCTCTTTGAATGCACTTCATGTTCAGTGACAATGGTTGCTCTATGCAAATTAACTGAGGAAACTGTGAAAAGAGAACATCTTTGGTAACATCTGCCTGAAAATGTTCAGAGCACTCAGCCTTTGAATCCATGTGGCTAAGAACAAATGTTAGCGATTCTGAATTAGATTGGATGGAGTACTGAGGCTGCCAAATCTAGCACAGAGAGTAACATTGAGGGGGAACAATCTGCTGCTGGAAACACTTTTAAGTCAGGATGAATGCTGAAGTGCAGAAGCACTTGAAGGAAATCTATCCATTAGCCAAAATGATGGTATTTTTGATCTACATTCCTGCTTCCGGGCTCTAACACCTGCTAAGTGTGGTCTTTTTAATAACCGAAAAGCACCCGCTGGTTGAGATCAAAATTACCTCTACAGAAAAGCTGGAGTCCTAACAGTCTCCTAAAACGTGTCCTCACCCCCCAACCCCTGCCAGCCACCGCACACACACGCACACACGCACACAGTGTAGAATCTGTAAGGTGCAGTCAGCAGTGCCATTCTGTAGTTGTGGAAAGAGCACACATTTTATAATCCAGAGGACCTGGGCTGGCTTCCCGGTACATGGCTCACCAGCCGTGTAACACTGGACCACTTTCAGAATCATTTACATTTTCCCACCATATCATGTATGACCCTTGGCTAAAGCCTAATGTCCTCAATTAACTTGGCCTAGAAGGTCCTGCATCATTTGCCCAGCCTTCCCCTCTAGTCTCAACGTATTCTGTACTCCTGTCTGCTTTCTACGGTCCAGCACCACCACCCCCGCGCCTTCTTCTAGTTCCCCAATACCAGCAAGCACTGCTCTGACCCCAAAGATCAGCAACTTTGGTGACACCAGCGCAGATATTGGTGTTTTCACGGTGGCCATTTCAGTCTTGCCTCAAGGGAGACTTTGACAAGTGGGAGCCAGAGCAGAAAAAAAAAAAAGAAGATGGTGAGTGTGAGGCGATTTAGAGTGACAGGATGGTTTGTGAGATAAGGGGCTCCCGAATCACTAGGGCACTCACTGAGCCGTGGAGAAGGTGAAGGGGTGCTCATAGCAAATGTGATTGGGCATAAATGTAAATGTCACCTTACTTGTGAACAAGGTGACATTTGACTGAATAATGATTCCCTGTACAAAGTTTAGGCAAAACTTAAAGGAAGGCAAAAAAAAATGTATTTTATTCTTCCTCCTAATAACAACAGGATTGTTATCTGCGGGAAGATACACAAGAAAGTAGCAACTTCCTGTAGTAAAAAGTGCTGAATTCCATCCAGTCCGCCCCGCTTGTGGAACCCACAATGTATTACAAAATGGGGGGTTCCTATTATAAAAATCATCAGAGAACATCTGGAAAGTCAGAAATGTAGGAAGATAAGACCACCAAGATTCCATGCCCAGTAAACCATGTACTGTTCAAAATGTTTTCTTTCAGCCTTTTTTCTATACGTAGATTTTACAATTATGTCTAAGTTTTTACAGAGTTGACAACTTACATTTTTTTACAGCAGCTTCCCAAGCTATCGTTTCCCTAAATTTCATTTTAAATAATTAAATTGATTCCATCTGGAGGATGGACCTCGTATATTTGCCCAATTTCCCTACTTGGGTATTAAAACTATTTCCAGTACTTTAGATATAGAAAAACTTGCTGTAGGAACTGCTTTTGCCATCGTTCATTTCTAATTTCATAGGCTGTAAGCCTTACCTGAGAAAGTCCCCAATGTCGCCCGCACTGTGCTCAGGGGTGTCCCTAACTTGGACTCTCACAGACTCCACCCACACAGGAAGTACCGGGTCTACAGCCCCTGCCGGAAGTGACGTAACCCAGGGCGGGCTGCCAGTCAGCATTTCAGGACTTCCACGTTCACAGCTGAGGCCGAGAGTATGTGTAAATATATCTAAATATTCCGCTTGCTGCGAACATCCGTAAGCCTGGGGAAATTTATTTGAAAAAGCAAATGTAGCTTTCCTTTCTTTTACTACTGGTATTAAAGCTTTACTTTTTCCCTTCGGGAGTAATGTTATGATGAAATTTTACAATTTGATGGTTTTCCTGTTTCCGTGATTATTCTGTATATTAACCACGTGATATTTTAATTTTTTTTGCATCAAATGAAAGCTATTCCAGTTCTCGCTATACTAATACACTTGAAAACTTCACATTATTAGTAATTTATAATAATATAACTCTCCTTTTTAACTCATTTGCATCTATTTTAATTTCACACAATGAAGCCATGTGATTAGGAAAACAATACGTTGAAATGTGACACAATCTTTCATTGACTTTAGCATATTTCCTTTAGATTTAAATATAAACAATTATTAATTTATTTTAATCTGCAGCCATCTTTTTGGTGTGGCCCATCCATCAGCTTTATGTATATTTTATCTGTACTAGGCGGCAATCTTAATTCTTTACTTCTGTTGGTGCAAATAATACTTTTGAGGAAAGTGAGAAATGCTAGCAGCCAAGTCAAATTGTATCTTTTCAGTCACCTTTGAAATTATCATTCATTCCAAACAATTTCTATGTGCTTGAAAAACTATTTATAGTATTATTATTTTAGGAAGCTGGTCAACATATTAGAAATCTGAATTAAGTGAACAAAACTGAGGTTTGTAAAAGAGAAGACTGTCTCCAACTTGTATGTATTAGCGTAACTGCTTTACTGTGTATTTAACAATTAATAACAAGAAACATGAAGACTGGAATCCATTGATAATTAAGTAAAATTTCTACTTTCATTAAGCTGGTTCTCACAGCTGTTTTACAGCCACTTAATCTGACAAGAAAGAATGTGAAAGCTTTATTGCTCTTCATTCAAAATCTCCATATTAAATACTATTTAAGTAAAGGACGCCAGTATAATTTAGATTTTTCTCAGAAAATAATTCTAGGTAAAATTCTTTGTAGTAATTTCAACCCTGCTCAAGTAACAAAAACTTCATCTGGTTACCATAATTAAAATAGAGTCAGTAAAATTTGGACTAAAATATGAGTAAAAGAAGACTTTAGAGAACTTTTGTTTGTCACTTTAGAATCTCCATATTTAGTGAGGGTCCAGAGATACAGGCTCTTTCATATACCCTGGAGTGGGGCTGTGGAACACCTAATATCTTGAAGGCAATTTGACAACGTGTCATTATATTTTTTAAATGTTCATAAACTGTATTCCAGGAATATGCCTTCAGGAATTTATCTTGTTGAAAAAAAAAAAAATCAGAGGCAAACAAAAAGAACTTACATGTGGGAGTATCCAAACAAGTATTTTCCTTATAGTATTATAACATTGGGAATAACATAGAGGGCAATTATATATGTGTTATAATTATACTATATCCATACATAGTATACTAATTATACTATATCCATATAAAGGCATATTGTGTAGAATATTTAATAACTAGGGAAAGTACTATCATATTTTTGAATGAAGAAAGTACACAAAACAATTTTTGCAGTATGATATACAGTTTGAAAAACTTATACATGATTAGAGTTCTATTTGAGAAAAAGTTCTTGAAATGATAAAATATTAATATCATTTATCTCTACAGAGGTCATTTTAAAATAAAATAAAATGTTTTCTTTTTCTCTAATGAATATAATCTTTTATAAAAACAAATGTTAATTTGTAAGATTTTTGAGAGTTAAAGGAAATAAACTTGATCTTTGAGCCACTTGTAATTACCTATATACATGGACAAGACTAATAATTGGCATTTATTTTTTAGCAACAACTCTTTCAATGGAGTTTATGAGGGTTTTCTTTTTATATGACTTCTTCAGTTGACTGAATGTTTTAACTTTTATTTTGCCCAGCATTCTGATCTCTGTGCACCCCACAATATGACCCTGTCAGTGGGTGGTATTTTGTTTTGTTTTATTTTTGGAAGGAAAGAATTAAGCTCTTTATTCAAAAATGATTTTATTTCCTATGTAGACAATCTTAAGGAATCCATGAAAAAAGCTGTTAGAACTAATATGAGTGTAGCAAGGTTACAGTATTCAAAGTAGATGTACAAATGTCAATTTTATTTGTTTATCAAAAAGCAAATAATTGAAAAATGAAATTGAAACATACCTTGTGGGATTTGTCAGGCATACAAATAAAAAAGGAAGCTTGGAGCAACTTCAGTTTGTACCACCTTCTAGGTGTCAGAACCCACAGTTGCCGTAAACAAGAAACTGGTTTTTAGGCCTGCTTTTTTAGAAGGACTTGCACCATCAGGAAGCTTAGAGCTCAGGCCCCCTGAAGGCCTCGCAGTTGCAAGAGCTGAACGTGGCCACAAGAGACAGCAAAGCCTAGAGTGGCTTTTCAGAGCTGTAATTGTCTAACCTGAGTCAGCTAGAGGTGTTAGAGATGACTGGAAACTTGTCGACTTACCAGAAAACGCCACCTCATTTTCATACCTTCGCCCCCCACCCTTTCTCCTGTCGTAATTTTCCATCCCTCCATCTGTGGCACAGACTTCAGGGCCTGCAAGAAGTATTCTCTTATCTGAACTCTGCTCTTGAGAAAGGGAGTTATATATTGATGAGTTAATGATCGATGCATCTTAAAGCTTCTTCAGTGTTAATAGATGTTCTTGAGAAATCAGGGCAGGGGCAGGTGTTCAAAGGTCAGCTAATTGATTTTTAACCACAGAATTTCTAAGCTCCTTAATATATTGGTGCATAGTTCATTTTCCAGAGGAGTTAGAGATTGCAGTGTTTTCCAACCCCTTTTCACAAAACTCTTTTATCAGAAATGATGTCCAGGACTAGTTTTTTTTCAAAAGACATTTTGGGAACCCTAACCTCAATCTCAGTAGAGTGTGAAGCTTTCACAGAAAGGAATGACTTGATCATCACGTAATTTGCTTTATTACCAATGTCAGGTATATGGGTCCAGACTCCTGAGGCAGGAATTGATCCTTTCCCCCAAATTTCCTCAAATCGTACATCACTGATGCCCCTTCACCCTGGCTTATGTGAAATTAAACCCTGTTTCTGATAAAGTCTGGAAGCTGTTCCTCCTAAGCACAAGCAGAATATTCCTACTACCAAGTAGGGCCTACTCAGAACCAAAAAGTCTTAGTCAGGTTTCCAGCTAAGTCCAATGCCACTGCATCCAGGAATTGTTTCCTGATTGCTCCAGAAGGGAATAAAGGTTCCCACTTTTTTGCCCATCATTTTCTTGCTTGCTTCATAGTTTTTTCTCCTTCACCTTGTAAAAGGTCTCATGGTATATATGGCAGTGTCCTTGACGGACTCACCTCCATAGTACACATAGCGTCCTGCAAAATGTCTTTCACACCATGAGTTCTTAGTATTTGTTGAATGATTTAAAAAAAAAATGAAGAAATGAAGAGGAGACATTCATGCTTCAATGATAGCAACAAGGTCTAAGTCCTCCTTAACCTTTGAGACTCAGCTCAGATGTCACCTCCTTAAGGAAAACTTCTGTGAACTTCTTAAGAAGTTTGGATCATTTCTATATGAATCTTTATGAGAGTACTTATTCTAGACTGTAATTGTTTTATGTTCTATTCCTTTGCTAGATCTTGTCCTATTCTCTTGGTATGCTTGCCATCAGGCACAGTGTTTGGCTACAGAATATAAACTTCATGAGAACAGTTTGTGAATCTGCCTTGCTCCTGTGTGTGTCCTTAGGACTTAGCAGATTCCCATCCTTGCTGAGTACCCAATAAGGATATGCTGGATGAATGGATTAAAGGTTGAAATTTAAAGGCATAAAAGACTGAGAAGATAATACAAGACTGACTGCATGCCCTTCGCTGACTTTTGCATTCATTACAGATTCAGTTTCTAAAACCACAGATGGGAAAAGCTGTAGATGTTTCTGCCAGAAAGGCTTTTAACTTCTTTTAATCCAATTAATTTAATTAATTAAGTTTAATTACAATTGAAATTACCTAGAAATGTGGGCCTTGCTTAGAGAAAAACCCCCATTATATTTTAAAGTGTAATGGACATCTAAATTTTCATCCCTGATAGAGCCTTCAAAAATGGTTTCATGGAATATAGGGCATGAAAAGGCAAATAAATTTACCTGAATCTATGAAGATTCTGTTTGCTGTAACTTTGCCTGTAGTTTTTTCTAGTAATTTAAGAGATGGATATATGGGATTGTATTTTTATTTTACTAATATCTGGAAATACTTTGCCACTTGCAATGTTTTGGCTTTTTCCTTTCTTAACCAAATTCTATGAGCTCGCCATTCTTCTTCCCCACCTCCAACCATGATACTTCAAATCACCTGAGTTTATAAGCTGAATATTTAGTAGACTATGACACTCTGCTTAAAGATGACCCACAGACCTGTACTTTGAAACTTGAAATGCCCTTTAATGACATTACATTTTCATCAGAAATAATTAAAATTTTATTTGAATACAAAAGTGCCAAAAACAGTTAAATTCTACTTAAAAGGGTCACAGTATATATTAACTTTCTCAAACATAAAAATGCTTTGTCAACATTATTAATTAAGCATTATTCCATTTGTGATTCAGGGGGAACACATGACTCTAATAATTGTTAGTGGGTCTCACGGGTCTGGGCATAAGACACATTTATTCCCTTCTAGTTCAGAATATATTAAGTTACTGGATGAGACTCAGGCTCAGACAGTGGATACCACTGAGTGCTGTCTTACATAAAAGCACCACTTTGGGAGCTATAGGACTGTGGCAGTGTGAAATGCATGGCTATCTTCTAAAGGACAGATTGGATATCAAGGGACAGAACTCATTACTGCGTGTTCAGGCTGAGAGATAAGCAAATGTTTGGAGCAAATATGAATTCCATATTCAGAATTCAATTCCCCTGGTTCAGGCCGAGAAATTTAAACGGGGATGTATCCTCTCTGTGATATGTTTAAAGGATGTTCGGATAAGCTATTTCCCTTGACACAGCCTTCAGGAAAGATCAAAGGTGGCATGAAAAAACAAAATGTGCAATATTATGACAGCCATCAAATATCGAGCCACATACAGTTTGGTCACAGAATAATTTGACACAAAAGCCCTCAAGTCACATCAATATCACAAGAGAGTTTTCTGGATCACTAATCTAACCTGCTCTACTGTCCTCTCTTCTATCACAGAAGTAGTTTGTTAAAATGATTCTCTAGTTACAGTGAAATTATTTTGGCTGGAGGAAATTTCCCCTATTTTTTATTTAAGTTCTTTCAAATAATAAAAGAACACTTAGGCTAAGTTTTTTCTCTGCTGAAAAGACAGTATTTGGTTAAGAAATTGAATAAAACCACTTCTGCAGGGATATTTGAGCAGTAAACTTTGATGATTTCATACTTGCAGAGAACCATCATCATAGCCCTATTTTTCAATAGCATTGTTATATCAGAGACCTTTTTGAATTCATGTGGATTATTCTGAATGATTTGACTATCTTTTAAGGAGAAGCCAATTGAGGAGACTATAAAAGAAGAATCATTAAATGCAGATAAACCCATGTAGGCTACTATTTGGTTCTGTATTGTTTTCTTATTACTTATTTCACCTCTTTTGCTAAAAATTATTCTCCTCCATATAATAAAATACCTAAAAGTTTATGGCATGGCATAACTACATACCAGCTATAGTTTAATTGAGTAAAGTTCTTAGAACAAGTTAATTAATGTTTTCCCTTGTATAAGTCTCTCTTTCCATTGTTCTTAGAGCATCTAAAAAACATAATTAAGCATTCTCTAAGGCGTTTTTACAGTTCTTGTTACTATTGAGTGTTAACAAGACTTAACAGAAAATATATCCTCTTTTTTCAGGTTACCTGAGAACATAAAAAAAAAAAACCCTTTGTTATTTTAGAATACAAGAAATTCAATTGCTACAGCATTAATGCTTTTCAGATACAAGCCTTGGGTAAAAATGAAGTTGTGACTTGTTTCATTTTGTTATAGTTTAATCTATTTGTCAAAAGGAGCATTACCTGAAATTATGATTCTTTTCCCAACTTTCTCATTTTTGAGTTCACAATTTCAAATACAATATTGGTTGATTGGAGGTCAGGTATCTTTCTGACTGACACAAAAAAGGTGTAGTTATTAATATTTTTACTTTGAAAGCTTTAAAAGCTAGGCAACTAAAAAAGTGGAGGTAAAAGTGAAAGAATCATCAGACGCATCTAAAATTTTCCTTAGGGAATTTACTTTCCTTGTTTTCAGAACATCAACTTTCAAAAAATACAGGCAGGTTATTGGCTAGAATTAAAGCGATACAACTAAAAAGTGACCTTTGATGCCGACTGTCTTTGTATGTGATTACACACGCCTTCACACAATACTAAACTGATAAGAGGCAGAATGGTTTCCAAGTAAAAATAATATAAAATGAAAAATCAAAAACATTTTGTAAAATGTTAAGTATTTTATCTCCCACTCTTTCCAGCACATACTGCCTCCTTAGTCCAATTGCTGGGCCACTCTCAGTAAACCAGACTTACCCATGTGTACTCATTTTGCATCTTAAGCTTGCAGTTCTTGCATGCTTCTTCAGTGCCTGTAAGAACCCTACAAGTTATTTAAGATCCACCTGAATTCTGTCCCCTCCATGATACTTTCCTGACTACTCCTTACCAAATGGAGTTCTCTCTATTCTATGGCTGCCATCTTCACATGTACTTACTCTGTGCCAAAATGTGGAACTTACTCATATCATTGCATTGCACTTGAACTGATTGGGGTTGACATTAATAATAGCCAGTTTCATCAAAAAAAAGATGTTGAATTTTGTCAAATGCCTTTCCTGCATCAATTGAAATGATTATGTGGTTTATCCTCTTTAATTTATTGGTGTGGTATATTACATCAATTGATTTTCTTGTTCTGAATGACTCTTGCATACCTGGGATAAAACCCACTTTGAGGACATACCATTTTCATGGACTAGGAGACTAAATATAGCTAAGATGTCAATTCCGCCCAAATTGATCTTTTGATTCAACACAATACCAATTAAGATACCAACAACTAATTTGCAGAAATAAAAGAACCAATAATCAAATTTATGTGGAAGAGTAGAGTGCCCCAAATAGCTAAAAATATCTTGAAAAAGAAAAAAAGAAGTGGGAAGTCTTGCACTACCTGATTTTAAAGCATATTATGAAGTTACAGTTGTCAAAACAGTATGGTACTGGCAAACATGTAGGTGTATGCCCAGTGGAATCAAATTGAATGTTTGGAGGTGGACTCGCACATCTGTGACCTATTGATCTTTGATAAGGTGGTCAAGTCATTGCAACTGGGACACAGCAGCCTCTTCAACAAATGGTGCTTGGAGAACTGGATATTATATCCAAAAGAATTAAAGAGGTCCCCTATCTCACACCTTACTCAAAAATTGACTCTGACCCTGGCAGGGAACAATGCCATCCTAACAAAAAGGGGGAGAAGAAGTGCAGCAGATAGGGTATTGGTGGTTGAAAAAGTTCAAATAGAGTCAATAGGCTACACTGGAGGCTACTTTTATGCAAACTTCAATTAGACATTGCTACCTACCATAGGTTGCCAAACCCCAACCAAAACCATTCCTGCCAATCCTAAAGAACATCTAGGGCATTCTATAAGATTCTTCAAAGATTCCGCGCATTAGGGTAACTTTTCAGGAACCTAAACTTCAGATGGGTCTCTGCACCAGATAAGTTCTGAAATGCAAAGGGGCCAGCCTCTCCAGAACATCAACTACTTCCACACACCCCCATAACATATTATTGACAACCTCTTCCAACATGAAAAGTTAGAATAGCCCAAATACCCCTTCAGTGTGAGAGAATGATCCAAGGTGATAGTCGAGTGATACAGAGGAGGTAGAAATTAACAAATGAGTATGAGTGCTAAATCATTATTTTGATATCACAATAAAGTTTATTGTGATAAATGCACAGCTATATGATGATATTGTGAACCTCTGATTGTACACTTTGGATGACTGCATGATATGTATATAATATACATCAATAAAATTTTTAAAAATTTGACTCAAAATGTATCAAAGACATAAACATTAGAGCTAAGACCATAAAACATTTTGAACAAAATGAAGGAAATCATCTTAAGGATCTTGTGATAGGCGGTGGTATCTTAGACCTTATGCCCAAAACATGAGCAATGAAAGAAGAACTAGATAAATGGGTTATCTAGATAAGTGGGATACCTCCAAAATTGAACAATTTTGTGTGTTAAGGAAATTTTGTCAAGAAAGTAAAAAAGCACCCTACACAATGAGAGATGATATTTGAAGACCACATATCAGATAAGGGTTTAATATACAGAATATATAAAAAAGATCCTACAACTCAAGAACAAAAAGACGAACAACCCAATTTAAAAATGGGGAAAGACATGGACAGACACTTTTCAGAAGAGGAAATACAAATGGCTCAAAAACATATGGCTCAAAAAAAAAAAGATGCTCAACCTCACTGGCTATTAGGGAAATGCAAGTCAAAACCACACTGAGATACCACACTTACTAGAATGCCCATTATAAAAATAAAAAAACAGAAAATGACAAATGCTGGAGAACATGTGGAGAAAAAGGCACACCTATTCACTGTCAGTGGGTATAAATGTTCTGAAAGGCAATTTTGCAGTTATTCAGGAAGCTAAGTATAGAATTGCCATGTGATCCAGCAGTATCATTACTAGGTATATACTCAGAGGAAAAAAAGACAAAGAAACCATGGACATTTGCATACTAATGTGTATAGCAACATTATTCACAATTGCCAAGAGATGGAAACAGCCCAAATGTCCATCAATGGGTGAGTGGCTAGACAAACTGTGGTATATACATATGATGAAATATTACACAGCTGTCAGATGGAATGAAGTCATAAAGCATGTAACAACGTGGATGAACCTTGAGGACATTATGTTGAGTGAAATTAGCTAGAAACAAAAAAACAAATACTCTATGGGCTCACTAATGTGAACCCACATTGATGAGAGTTAATATTTGAGAGTTGATGTGGAAAAAACCAGGGTATCAGGAGATAGAAAGAGGGTGGAGATTGGGCATTTGATGCTGAGGAGGACAGAATTTTCAACAGGACTAATTGTAAAGATCCAGAAATGGATATGACATAACCATCTGATGATAGCACAATATTGTAAGTATACTGAATGAAGCTGAGTGAGAGTATGGTTGAGGGATGAGGGCTGGGGGCATGTATGACACTAGAAAGAAAGACAGAGGATTAAGACTGTGACAGTATAAATTAGCGATGCCTAGAGTGAATAATGGTGGTGAATTAGCCAATTTATAGCCTCACCCTCATATCCTCATAATTCTAATTTAAAGTGATTTTTAAGTCTACTTTCTTCAGAAAAAAAATGCCTTATTTCAAATACAAAGTTTTATTTTACTACATTTAAGGAAGTGTTAAGAAAGGATGTCATTTACTGGTGCAGCCTTAGCACAAAGAATTTAGAGTGTGTGGATGTAATAAGCCACCCAGAAGTGGAACATCAATACTTTCAGCTCAACAGTGGTGCTTTGATAAACAGAAAGTGCATCCTCCAGAATGTGTTCTCCTGGGAAAAGACACTGAAAATATGATTCCAAGAGGCAAAGCCAAAAGCAAACTCTGTATACAAAGATATCCTCTGTGTGTAAAAGATGTACTAATACATCCTCTCTTTTTAATGACATTATTAGCTCATGGTTATTGTGTACTTAGATTTATCAAACCATGACATATTGTTACCTAGTTCAATTCAGAAAAGTGTGTAAATATTATAGGAAATTGAAGCTGAGAGATGAGAAGGGACTTGTCACAGCCAAAAGTTAGCGGAGTCAGGATCTGAATCCATATAGTTTCAGGGACTTGGCTTTCACCCACAAAGCTACATTGTGTTTTAAATGCTTTTCCACTAGATTAGATCAGAGCATCTCCAAGACTGCAAAGGACCAGGACCTTTCCAATTTTTGAAGATCTTAAAATATTTTGTGTGAATGCTAAAAATAAGAGGTTCTAAAAATTGATAGATTTAAATTTACATGTATTAATTGTTTGACATAAAGGTAACTTCATTTATAGATATCAAAAATATATATCTAGGAACTTCCCTGAATTGAGAATTGGGCCACATGCCCTCTCAGCTGCCCTTTGACAGGCTGTGACTGATAACCACACTGCTATAGCTCTCAGGCAAACATGAGGATACTGGTATGTATCATCTTTTACAGAAATCTCAATCTTGGGAGCATTCTTATGGTCAACAGGGGATCCAATATGATTTCAGGGGATCTGATATGGTGTCACCCATGCTTCCACCTTCCCCACATAGTGGTCAAGCCAACTGATATGGGCAGAATAAAGTTATAATTCCTCCTCTCCAAAGTCAGCAGCTTCTTCAACAGTATCTTAACATGGATGGATTTCATTTTTTAAAAAAGAAGATAGAAAGAAAACAACAAAGACAAACTGAAATCGAATCAAGGAAGATGAGTCAGAAAATTCTCCAGCATTGCTCTTATGAAACTTCTCTATGTAATATTCATTTTAGACTTTTTGACTGAAGCTTTTTGTTAATGAAATATACTTCTCCCAACCATACACAACAATTCAAGGGGAAAATGGGGTAAATCTGACAGGGCACAGCAGGAAGACAAACTCTGTTTTTTAAGAGCAAGTGGATGTTTAAAAGTGCTCTTGTTGAAAAGCTAAAATATTCACAAAGGGTAATATTCCCATATGCAAAAGGCCATTTTAAAGTTAAATTGGGGAGAGGAAGCAAGATGGCAGCTTAGTGAGGTGTTGAATATAGTTCAACCTCCAGAGCATCTAGTAAATATATAGGAACAGAACAAAACAACTTCTGAGACCACATCAGTGACCAGACATAGAGTGTATACCAGTTTGGACAAGCTGTTCTTGGGAGACACAGAACTTTAAGTCCCCCAAGCCACAGAGGCCAAGGCCCCTCTCCCATGGGTATGGCAGGTTGGTTTCCAAGGGGAAAGGAAACAGACTTTACTAGCAGCAAGAGCTTAGCTCAACCAGGCTCCAACTGCAGAATTAACAAATTCTGACTACTGAAATGGGATAAGAGCTAAAGATACTAGGAGTTTATGCCCTAGAAGACAGGTGGCAGGGCTGATGGGAAAAAATTATTTTGTGTTGAGTTGGACAGTACATAAGAATTGAAAAGGGCTGAATCCTAAAAAAAGGAGGGGGGGTCACATAGAGCCTGGAGATACAGAGAGCCATGCACCAACTTAAGCTCTTGATTGATAAACTGTCTTGATTGAAAAAAGATGTTTTTTAGCTTTGTTTATACTACATAACAGCTCATTAGATAGAACTGCAAGGCTTCTCAGTGTCCAGCACTGCTCCAGGCAAGGGCAGAATTAAGCTTGTCTGAGGGACAAAGTAACTATTCAGGTAAAAGGAGTTAATTCCCTAAGGCCTTACCTTCCCCAAGAGAAATGTGGGACCCAGATCAAATGAAATCCTTCCCTCAAGCGATTCAGGCCCCAGGCACTGGAAAACTGAAGAAATTAAGGCCAGCCCACAACCACACCTCTGTCTCAACCAGACCCCCAGCAGGGACAGCCTTTTTACCTTAAAGGCACCACAACACTTCACACTGGTGGGAAGCTGTGGACAGACAGGGACCACAAACTGCACAGAATAGGAAAAGCACAGAGTCTAGAGGCTTCATAGAAAGTCTGTCAATCTGCTGAGTCCTAATCTGAGGGAAAACAGATGCAGGTGACTCTTTCCACCTCAGAAGAGGTCAGTCCAGTCTGGGAAAATCTGACTGGGGTCTATAATATCTGAGAAGAATCTCCTCAAGAAAAAAAAAAAAGTCCCCATATAGGCAGGGTAAGAAACAGAAAAGCAAGAATTGAAAATTCTGATTTGTTAAACAGAACCTATGCTAGGGGTGTAGATTAAATTGAACAGTATGTCAAAGAACAGAGAGAGAACAAAGCCACCCAGTAAGAAAATCCTAGGTAAAAGAGTGAAAACAACTTCCAGAATAAATGAATTAAGGAAATCAAATGCCTAGATGCCAGCAAAATATAAAAAGACATACTAGGAAAATCAAAGATATAGCCCAGTCAAAGGAACAGACCCACAATACAAATGAGATACTGGAGTTGAAACAACTAATTCAGGGTGTTAAGAACAAACATGGAAAATATCATCAAAAACCAAATCAACAAGCTGAGGGAAGATATAAAGAAGGCATTGAGCAAACAAAGAGAAGAACTTGAAAGTTTGAAAAAAAAATCACAGAACTTATGGAAATGAAGTAGAAGAGATGAAAAAAAACAAAAACAATGTGAACTAAGGTACAGTAGAAGAGATGTAAAAAACAAAAACAATGTGAACCTACAATGATAGATTTGAAGACACAGAAGAAAGGATAAGTGAATTAGAGGATAGGACATCTGAAATCTCACACACAAAGTAATATATAGGGAAAAGATGTGCAGGGTCTCAGGGAATTGAATGACAACAAGAAGTGCACAAATATATGTGTTATGCGTATCCCAGAAGGAGAAGAGAAGGCAAAAGGATGAGAAAGACTAATGGAAGAAATAATCACTGAAAATTTCCCATCTCTTATGAAAGACATAAAATTACAGATCCAAGAAGCGAATTGTACCCCAAACAGAATAGATCCAAATAGACATACTCCAAGAAACTTACTACTCAGACTGTTAGATGTCAAAAAGAGAGAGAAGTTTGAAAGCAGCAAGAGAAAATCAATCCATCACATACAAGGGAAGCCCAGTAAGACTATGTGTGGATTTCTCAGCAGAAACCATGGAGGTGAGAAGGCAGTGGTGTGATATATTTAAAGTTCTAAAAGAAAAAAAATTCCAATTAAGAATTCTATATCACAAAACTGTCCCTCAAAAATGAGGGGGAGATTAAAACATTTTCAGACAATCACTGAGAGAATTTGTGACCAAGAGATTGGCTCTGCAAGAAATACTAAAGGGAGAACTACAGGCAAATTACAAAAGGCAGGAGAGAGAGGTGTGGAGAATAGTGTAGAAATGAAGACTATCAGTAAATGTAAAAAGAGAAAAAAATTAGATGGGACAGATAATATCCAAAAGGGAAAATAGTAGAAGAAAGCATTGCCTTTACAGTAATAACAATAAATGTTAACATAATGAACTCCCCAATCAAAAGATATAGACTAGCAGAATGGATTAAAAAAAACAGTACCCATCTATATGCTGTCTACAAGAGACTCATTTTAGAACCAAGGACAAAAATACATTGAAAGTAAAAGGTTGTGAAAAGATATTTCATGGAAACAAAAGCCAGAAAAGAACAGGAGTAGTTATACTAATATCTGACAAATTAGATTTCAAATGTAAAACAATTAAAAGAGAACAAGAAGAACACTATGTGTTAATAAAAGGAACAATTCAACAAGAAGACATAAAAATCATAAATATTTATGCACTGAGCCAGAGTTCAACAAAATTCATGAGGCAAACACTGCAAAGAGAAATAGACACCTCTAACATAATAGTTGGAGACTCACCGCTCTCATTAATGGATAGAACATCTAGACCGAGGATTAATAAAGAAAGAGAATTTGAACAGCACAATAAATGAACTAGACTTAACAGATATTTATAGAACATTACACTCCACAACAGCAGGATAAACCTATTTCTCAAGTGCTCATGGGTCATTCTCAAGGATAGACCATATACTGGGTTACAAAGCAAGTCTCAATAAATTTGAAAAGATTGAAATAATAAAAAAACACTTTATCGGCTAACAAAGGAATGAAGTTGGAAATCATTAACAGGCAGAAGATCAGAAAATTCACAAATATATGCCAGCTAAACAAGGAGTGGGTCAAGGAAGAAATTACAAGATAAACCAGTAAATATCTTGAGGCATCTGAAAATGAGAACAGAACATATCAAAATTTATGGGATCCAGCAAAGGTAGTGCTAAGTGGGAAATTTATTGCCTTAAATGCCTATATCCAAAAAGAAGGAATTAACTGTTCACTTGGAAGAATTAGAGAGAGAAAAGCAAACCAACCCTAAAGCAAATATAAGAAAAAAAATTAACAATGATTAGAGCAGAAATAAATGAAAATCAGAACATGAAAACAATCAAGACAGTAAACAAAATCAGAAGTTGGTTCTTTGAGAAAATCAATAAAATTGATGGACCTTTAGCTAGATTGACAAAAAGAAAAAAAGGAGTTAAATAAATATTATCAGAAATGGAAGAGAAGACATAACCACTGACCTCATAGAAATAAAGGAGGTAATGAGAGGATACTATGGGCAACTATATGCAAATAAATTAGACAATGTAGATGAAATGGACAACTTCCTAAAAAGGCATAAATAACTGTTCTAGTTTGCTAGCTGCTGGAATGCAATATACCAGAAATGGAATGGATTTTAAAAAGTGGAATTTAATAAGTTTCTAGATTAACAGTTCTAAGGCTGAGAAAATGTCCCAATTGAAGTAAGTTTACAGAAATGTCCAATCTAAGGCATCCAGGGAAAGGTACCTTGATTTAAGAAGGCCGATGAAATTCAGGGTTTCTCTCTCAATTGGAGAAGCACATGGAAAACATGGTTAGGGTTTCTCTCTCATCTGAAAGGCACATGGCAAACACGGTGTCATCTGCTAGCCTTCTCTCCTGGCTTCCTGTTTCATGAAGCCCCCCCACCCCAGAGGCATTTTCCTTCTTCATTTGCAAAGGTCGCTGGGTGTTAGACTATCTGCTTCCCTTGGCTATGTCATTCTGCTTTCTCTGAATCTCCAACTTTCTCCAAAATGTTTCCTCTTTTATAGGATTTCAGTAAACTAATCAAGACCCACCCTAATGGGTGGGGCACATCTCCATGCAATCCATCTTAACAATCACTCTTGATTGAGTCACTTCTCTAGGGAGATGATCTAACTACAGTTTCAAATATGCAGTGCTGAATAGGAATTAGAAGAAATGGCTGCCTTTATACAAAATGGGATTAGGATTAAAACATGGCTTTTCTAGGGTATGTACATCCTTTCAAACCTGCACAACAACCAACATTGAATCGGAGAGAAAGAGATGAATTCAACTAACCAATCACAAGTAAAGAGATTGAGTCCATCATCAAGAAGCTCCCTAAAAAGAAAATCCAGGACCAGATGACTTCTCATGTGAATTCTCACAAGCATTCAAGAAAGAATTAGAAGAGGAGGAAAGCCTACCTAACTCATTCTATGAAACCAAGATCACCCTAATATCAAAGCCAGACAGAGAAACTACAAGACAAGAAAATTACACACCAATATCTCTAATGAATAGAGATGCAAAAATCCTCAACAAAACTCTTACAAATCAAATTCAGCAGCACATTAAAAGAATTATACACCATGACCAAGTGGGATTTATTCCAGGTGTGCAAGGATGGTTCAACATAAGAGAATCAATTAATGTAATATACCATATCAACAAATCAAAGCAGAAAAACCAAATGATCATCTTTATTGATGTAGAAAAGGCATTTGACCAAATTCAACATCATTTCTTGGTGAAAACACTTCAAAGAATAGGAATAGAAGGGAACTTCCTCAACATCATAAAGGAAATATATCAAAAACCCACAACTGACATCATCCTCAATGGGGAAAGACTGAAAGATTTCCTAAGATCCTAAGATCAGGAACAAGACAAGGATGTCCACTGACAGCATTGTTATTCAACACTGTGCTGGAAGTTCTAGCCAGAGCAGCTAGACAAGAAAAAGAAATAAAAGGCACCCAAATTGGAAAGGAAGAAGTAAAATTCTTACTGTTCGCAGATGATATGATACTATGTATTAAAAATCCTGAAAAATCTACATCAAAGCTGATAGAGTTAATAAATGAGTACAGCAAAGTGGCAGGGTACAAGATCAACACCCAAAAATTAGTACTGTTTCTAGACACTAGTAATGAGCAATCTGAGGAGGAAATCAAGAAAAAAAATCCATTTACAATAGCAACTGTATTAGTTAGGGTTCTCTAGAGAAACAGAATCAACAGGAAACACTCACAAATATAAAATTTATAAAAGTGTCTCATGTAACCATGGGAATGCAGAGTCCAAAATCCATAGGGCAGGCTGTGAAGCCAAACTCCACTGGAGAGGCTTACCGGTTGAAGAAGGAAAAGAGCCTATCTCTTCTGAATCCTCCTTAAAAGGCTTCCAGTGATTAGATTAAGCACCACTCATTGCAGAAGACACTCTCCTTGGCTGATTACAAATGGAATCAGCTGTAGATGCAGCTGACATGATCATGATTTAATTCTATGAAATGTCCTCATTGCAACAGACAAGCCAGCACTTGCCCAACCAGACAGACAGGTAACACCACTTGGCAAAGTTGACACATGAACCTTACTATGACAGTCCACCCCTTGTCAACTTGGCAGATATACTCATCACTTTAAACCATACCTGATTTCTAAATAAAAAACAATAAAACACACATTTTTTCTTTCACCTAACAATGCTCAACTGTCCTGCATATAACTGGAAACACATTAAATCTCTCCAGAATAGGGTACCAGTCCTTGGGCAATATTCATTCTTAAACTTGATATCTTACAACTTAAATAGTATGACATGAACAAAACAGCATCACAGTCCTAGTTTCTGTAACCGATCATGTGGTCATAGTTCATATTTATCACTGCCTTCTTCCACTACCAATTCCATGTTCCCTTTACCTCAGCAAGCACTTTAGCTGGTTGAGGTTCTTTGCTTGGAGGGGTGGCCCAAACTTTCATTCCTGAAATTTCAGAGCCATTGGCAGTCCTGCCTGGATTGGGTTATTGCAGTTTTCCATTGATTTTAATCACAGGGCATGGTAGTACTAAAAGATGCCCTAGGGGATCTCCTATATTCTAAGAAATCTCTTCTTCACTTCCATTGTGTAGTTGCAGTCCTAGTTCCACCTGGTAGTCAGGGTATAATCCCCTTCTTGGCTTGTTGATCCAGGGGCATGAGTAGTTCAAAGTGACCAGGTCGCAGTCTTAGATTCTAGTTCAATGGAATCACTGTTGTTTCTCCTGTTGGAAGCAGTACCCCTTTTGGAACTAAACCTTATAGACCAGCAGAACTCAAGGCTGCAGGGACAGAAAGCAAAAATTTTCCTAGTGGATCACTAGGGGTAATAGTGAGTGGTACCACTCCCATTTCCACCCCTTGGTTCCTGGAACTAGATCCTGGCTATGGGAGAAAAAGCACCAAACAGTGGACAATGATTCAGAGCATATACAGCTTCCTGGAGAACATTACCACAGCCTATCAAGGTACTCCCATCTAGTTGTCACAGTAATTGAGATTTCAAAAGGCCATTCCACCGTTCTATCAATCCAGCTGCTTCTGGATGATGGGGAACATGATAAGACCAGAGAATTCCATAAGCATGTGCCCATTCCCACACTTTACTTGCTGTGAAATGTGTTCCTTGATCAGAAACAATGCTGTGTGGAACACATGATGGTGGATAAGGCATTCTGTAATCCCCTCAGATGGTGATTTTGGCAGAGGGATTGTGTGCAGGGAAAGAAAAGCCATATCCTGAATATGTGTCTATTCCAGTTAGAACAAATCGCTGCCCCTTCCATGAAGGGAGTGATCCAATGTAATCAACCTGCACACCATGTAGCCAGCTGGTTACCTTGGGGAATGGTGCCATACCAGGGGCTGAGTGTGGGTCTCTGCTGCTGGCAGATTGGGCACTCAGCAGTGGCTGTAGCCAGGTCAGCCTTGGTGAGTGGAAGTTCATGCTGCTGAACCCATGCATAACCTCCATCCCTACCACCATGACCACTTTTTCCATGAGCCCATTGGGCAATGACAGGACTTGCTGGGGAAAGAGGCTGACTGGTACCCACAGAAAGGGTCATATTATCCACTTGATTATTAAAACCTTCCTCTGCTGAAGTCACCTTCTGGTGTGCATTCACATGGGATGCAGATATGTTCATGTTTTTAGCCCACTCAGGTCTATCCACATACTTCTTCCTCAGACTTCTTTGTCACCAGTATTTCAATTATGGTCTTTCCAAGCCCCGACCATCCAGCCAAACCATTAGCAACAGCCCATGAGTCAGTATACAAATGTATGTCTGGTCAGTTCTCCTTCCAAGCAAAATGAACAATCAGGTGCAGTGCTCAAAGTTCTGCCCACTGGGAGGATTTCCCCTCACCACTGTCCTTCAAGGACACCTCAGAAAGGGGTTGTAGTGCTGCAGCTGTCCACTTCCAGGTGGTACCCGCATATCGTGCTGAACCATCTGTAAACCAGGCCTGAGTTTTCTCTTCCTCAGTAAATTCACTACAACAAACTTCCCAAGAGGTCATAGCTCTGGTCTGGGAAAGAGAAGGTAATGTGGCAGGAGTGGAGACCATGGGCATTTGGGCCACTTCTTGTATTTTGCTTGTACCTTCAGGATGTGCTCTGGCCCTATCTCGTATATACCATTTCCATTTTACAACAGAGTGCTGCTGCACGCGCCCAACTTTATGGCTTTGTGAGTCAGACAACACCCAGCTCATGATAGGCAACTCAGGTCTCATGGTAACTTGGTGACCCATGGTTAAGCATTCAGTCTCTACTAAGGCCCAGTAGCAGGCCAAAAACTGTTTCTCAAAAGGAGAGTAGTTATCTGCAGCAGATGGTGAGACTTTGCTCCAAAATCTTAAGGGTCTGCTTTATGATTCTCTTGTAGGGGACTGCCAAAGGCTCCAAACAGCATCTCTATTTGCCACAGCAATTCCAGAACCATTGGATCTGCTGGATCATATGGCCAAAGTGGCAGAGAAGCTTGTACAGCAGCCTGGACCTGTCGCAGAGCCTCCTCTTGTTCAGGTCCCCACTCAAAATTAGCAGCTTTTCTGGTCACTCAGTAAATCGCCTGGAGTAGCACACCCAAAAGAGGAATATGTTGTTGCCAAAACCTAAAAAAGACCAACTAGGTGTTGTGCCTCTTTTTTGGTCATAGGAAGGGCCAGATGCAGCAATTTATCCTTCACCTTAGAAGGGATATCTCGACATGCCCCCACCACTGGACACCTAGAAATTTCACTGAGGTGGAACGCCCCTCTATTTTTGTTGGATTTATCTCTCATATTCTGACTTGCAAATGCCTTACCAGTAAGTCTAGAGTAGTTGCTACTTCTTGCTTACTAGGTCCAATCAACATGATATCATTAATATAATGGACCAATGTGATGTCTTGTGGGAGGAAGAAACGATCAAGTTCCCTGCGGACAAGATTATGACATAGGGCTGGAGAGTTGATATAGCCCTGAGGTAGGACAGTGGAAGCATAGTACTAACCTTACCAGCTGAAAGCAAACTGTTTCTGGTAGTCCTTACTAACAGCTATTGAGAAAAAAGCATTTGCCAGATGACGAGCTGCTTACCAGGTACTAGGGGATGTACTGATTTGCTGAAGCAATGATACCACATCAGGAACAGAAGTTGCAATTGGAGTTACCACCTGGTTGAGCTTACAATAATCCACTGTCATCCTCCAAGACCCATCTGTTTTCTGTATAGACCAAATAGGAGAGTTGAATGGGGATGTGGTAGGAATCACCACCCCTGCATCCTTCAAGTCCTGAAGAGTGGCAGTAATCTCTGCAATCCTTCCAGGAATCTGGGATTGCCTCTGATTTACTATTTTACTAGGTAGGAGCAGTTCTAGTGGCTTCCACTTGGCCTTTACCACCATAATAGCCCTCACTGCATGAGTTAGAGAGCCAATGTGGGGATTCTGCCAGTTACTCAGTATATCTATTCCAATTATACATTCTGGAATAGGGGAAATAACTACAGAATGGGTCCAGGGGCCCACTGGATCCACTGTGAGATGGACCTGAGCTAAAACTCCATTGATCACCTGGCATCCATAATCCCCCACTCTGACTGGTGGACCAGAGTGATGTTTTGGGTCCCCTGGAAATACTGTCATTTCTGAACCAGTGTCTAATAATCCCCAAAATATCTGATCATTTCCTTTTCCCCAATGCACAGTTACCCTGGTAAAGGGCCGTCAGTCTCCTTGGTGAAGGCCTGGAGGAAGATTAACAGTATAAATTTGTGGCAGTGTAACAGGGTTCTCCCCCAAATGGACCTGGCCTCTCCTTCATTCAAGGGGTTCTGGGTCTGTAAATCGTCTCAAGTCTGGAAACTGATTAAGGGGCAGTGACTCTATGTTTTTGTAATTCAGGTTAGACTTCTGTTCACTTTACCTAGAACTCCTTTGTTTACTCAGCTCAAATAAGAATTTAGTAGACTGTACATCTATTGTATTTCTAGGTACCCCATGATTTACTAGCCAATGCCACATATCTCTTCAAGTCATATAATTTTGACTCCAGCTTTGAGTTCACTGTCTATTATAATAGCCACGTCCACCCTGTCTTTGGTGATTAAGTGCTGCCATCTGGCTTCTGCCAACTCAGGACCAGTCATCCCATTGTGTTTAAGGATTCCAGCTCAGTGATAGTAGTTCCTATAGTAATATCTAACCCTCAGAGAAGGGCAACTACAGAGCTCTTCAGGGATGATGGTGTTAGTCTCACAAATTTATTTCTCACTGTCCTGGTAAAACATACATCTTCCAGACATTCCTGGGTTGTAAGAACAGACTTAGCAGGCTAAATCCAATCTAACATTCCAATTTCTCTAAGCCTCTGGATCCCCTCATCTACATTATATCAGGACAGTTCTGGCATTTCAACTTCAGGTAATGTCAGCCACCTTTTGATCCATGTCTCAACCAACCATCCAAACAAACTGTTAATGTCTTTTCTAACTCCTCGGTTATAACACTGAATGCAGAATCTCTGCTTAGCGGGCCCATATCAGTTAAGCCTGATCCAGCCTTATATTCCTGCTACCATTATCCCACACCCTTCAAATCCATTGCCATACATATTCCCCTGATTCCTGTCTATATAAATTGGAAAACTCACACAGTTCTTTTGGAGTATAACATACCTCCTCATGTGTGATACTTTGTACCTCACCTTTAGGGGCCTGTTGGGACTTTAGTCTAGTTATAGGTCTGGAAGAAATGAGGGGTGGTGGGGATGGGTCATGAAAAGAATTAGAAATATCTTCCAAGCCATTTGCTTCAGGGCCTTCATTTGCAGTTTCATCTGGTGAAACAGGATTAATCACTCAAGGGCTAATCCCTTCAGGAGGTTGGGTGGCCAACTCCTCAAGACAGGCTGGAGGTGGGACAGCTGTGTCTTCCAGGCACACTATTACAAGGTTATCTAGAGAAAATTCAGCATGACCTAGGATTTCAACCTCACCCCCAACATCATTATCAATCCCTACGTCACCATCCCATTTTTCAGGGTCCCACTCCTTTCCAATCAGTGCCCTTACTTTAACAGAAGACACCGTACAACATTGAGATTTCAGTTTATGTTGTAAAGTTGCTACTCTCACAATAAGATCCTGAGTCTGATTTTCGGAGATCCCAAGTCTACAGCTACAAGAAATAAGACTTTCTTTCAGGATACTCATAGAAACTTCTACATCTGTCAGACGGTGCTTAAGCTTCTTGTTTGAAGCTTTAAGCCCATCCCTTTCACTCCTTAATGTATCTAGTGTATCTAACAACAACAAGCCAACATCTCTATACCTCTTATTTTCACAAAACTCCATAAAGGTGTAAAAAACATTATCCCTCAGACCTGGCTTCATACAAGTGAAGCATTAGGAGACTTGAATGGTGATATTTTGACTATCTCTTTTGCCAGTTCACTCCATGGATTGGGAGTGTCATTCTGATTATGGGAATCAGAGTCCTTAGTGCCTTTGAGTCCAGACAGAGTAGAAACCATTTATAAAACCCATTTTTAAGATTCTGTTTCTTAAGGCTCCACTCCTGGTACCAAATCGTATTAGTTAGGGCTCTCTGGAGAAACAGAATCCACAGGAAACACTCGCAAATATAAAATTTATAAAAGTGTCTCATGTAACCATGGGAACGCAAGTCCAAAATCTGCAGGGCAGGCTGTGAAGCCGATGATTCTGATGGAGGGTCTGGACGAACTCCACAGGAAAGTCTCACTGACCGAAGCAGTAAGAGTGCCTCTCTCTCCTGAATCCTCCTTAAAAGGCTTCCAGTGATTAGATTAAGCATCACTTACTGCAGAAGACACTCCCCTTGGCTAATTACAAATGGAATCAGTGCAAATGCAGCTGATGTGATCATGATTTAATTCTATGAAATGTCCTCATCGCAACAGACAGGCCGGCACTTGTCAAACCATACAGACAGTTACCACCACTTGACCAAGTTGACACATGAACCGGACCATGACAGCAACCAAAATGATAAAATATTTAGGAATAAATTTAAGGATACAATAGGTCTATACATATAAAACTACAAGAAATTGCTAAAGATATCATGGAAGACCTAAATAAATGGAAGGGCATACCGTGTTCATGGATTGGAAGACTAAATATAGATAAAACGTCAGTTCTACCCAAATTGATTTATAGATTCAATGCAATACCAATTCAAATCCCAAAACTTACTTTGCAGAAAAAGAAAAACCAATAACCAAATTTATTTGGAAGGACAAGTTTCCCCAAATGGCTAAAAATATCTTGAGAAAGAAAAATGAAATCGGAGGTCTCACACTACCTGACTTTAAAGCATATTACCACTACAGTGGTCAAAACAGCATGGTACTGGCATAAAGATAGATATACTGACCAATGGAAATGAATACAGTGTTCCAAAATAGACCCTCTCACTTATAGAAAATTGATCTTTGATAAGACAGTTAAACCAACTAATCTGGGACAGTGCAGCCTCTTCAATATATTGTGCTTGGCGAACTGGATATCCATATGCAAAAGAATGAAAGAGGATCCATATCTCACACCTTATACAAAAATTAACTCAAAATGGATCAAAGACCTAAACATTAGAGTTATGTCCATAGAACTTTTAGAAGAAAATGTAGGTTAATATCTTATAAAACTTGTAACAAGAGGTGGTTTCCTAGATCTTCCACCCAAAACATAGGCACTGAAAAAAGAAATAGATAATTGGAACTCTTCAAAATTAAACAATTTTGTGCATCAAACAACTTTTTCAATAAAGTAAAAAGGCAGCCTGTGCAATGGGAGACAATATTTGGAAAATGCATATCAGACAGAATATATAAAGAGATATTTCAACTCAAGAACAGTTCAAAAACAGAAAGACAAACAAACCAATTAAAAAATGGACATGAACAGACACTTCTCAGAAGTGGAAATACAAATGGCTAAAAGGCACATGAAAATATGCTCAGCTTCACTGGCTATTAGGGAAATGCAAATCAAAACCACTATGAAAGCTCATCTCACACCCACTAGAATGTCCATTATCAAAGAAACAGAAAACGAAAAGTCCTGGAGAGGATATGGAGAAAGATGCACACTTATCCACTGTTGGTGGGAATGTAAAATGGTACAACTTCTGTGGAAGGCAGTTTGGTGGCTTCTCAGGAAGCTAAGTATATAAATTTGCCTATGACCCAACATCCCATTCCTAAGTATCTAATTCAGAGGTCATGAGGACAAGGACATAAATGCACGTTTGCCCACCAATGTTCATAGCATTATTATTTACTATTGCGAGGAGATGAAAACAGTCCAAACTTCCATCAACAGAGGAGTGGCTAAACAAGCTGTGGTATATACATACAATGCAATATTAAATAGCTGTAGGGCAGAATAAAGTCATGAAGCATATAACAACATGGATGGATCTTAAGGACATTATGCTGAGTGAAATTAGCCAGAAACAAAAGAACAAATATTATATGGTCTCACTTAAAGGAACTAACATTAATGCGTGACCTTGGAGAATTTAAGTTAAGAATACAGGTTATCAGGAGATAGAAATAATTTAGAGATTGGATAATTGGTGCTGAAGGAATACAGATTGTACAATAGGACTGAATGTAAAAATTCAGAAATGGATAGCACAATATTATCTGAGTGTAGTACAATAATATAGGTTCAATGAATGAAGCTGAATGTGAGTATGATAGAGGGAGAAGGGCTGGGGGATAATATCTTTTCCAGAAGGAAAGATAGAGGATAAAGACTGAGATGGCTTAATTTAGGAATGCCTAGCATGTACAATGATGGCGATCAAATATACAAATTAAAAAGTGTTTTTGCATGAGGAAGAGCAAATGAATGTCAGTATTGCAGGGTGTTGAAAATAGAAGATAGATGGCAAAAAGTACACTCAATGTGAGCTAGGGTCTATAGTCAACAGTAACATTGTGATATGTTTCCACAGAATGTAACAAAGGCATTAATGCCAAAATTAAATGTCACAGGCTGGGGTATTGGTGAAGGGGTGTGGGTTCTCTGTGGAAGAAAAGGAAATGTCTTCAGATAGAGTATGGTGGTGAAGACAGGTCTATACACTTAGGCTGGACTGTATGATGTATGAATAAAACTATTTAAAAATGAACAGAGAGAAACAAGTGCTGGAGAAAATGCAGAAAAAGAGATGTACTTAGTCAGTAAGGAAATGAGAGGTGCAGCCCCTCAGAGGGCAGTGCAGTGGTTCCACAGGAGGCTAGGCCTGGCTTTGCCATATGATCCTGAAACCCTGTTGCTCATTATATACCTGGAGGAACCGAGTGTGGGGACACAAACGAACGTTTGCACACTGGTGTTTCTGGTGGCAGTGTTTGTGACCCACAATGGATGGAGGTGGCCTGGGGGTACAATGACTGAAGAACGGAAGGGGGAACTACTGTATATATATATATACACAGTGGACTACTGAGCTGCTGCAAGAAGGACTGAGGTTGTGAGGCATGCAACTAGATCAATGAAACTTAAGAGCTATATGTTGAATGAAATGTCAGGAATAAAACACCAAATATTATGTCTCAATCATATGGACTAACTATAATATAAAAATCTGGTGAACTGAAGTTGAGAGCATGGGTTATCAGTTTGGGGCTTATTGTAAAATTTCCTAGATTGTAAGTTCTTACAACAGTCACAAACATTCAGAAGGTGTAACTGTTAATTCTAAATTCTGAGATATTGAACTGCTTGTATATAATATGGTCTTTCCCAGAAACTTTGGGTATTTATATGATACCTGAGACTCACAGTTAGAACTCTGAAGCTATCAAAGCTAGCAGTACCCCATACAGGAACTGTTTAAAAAGTTGAAAAAGTGATCACACATTGAGTAGAGATATGAATGAAGCTGCTCTGGATAGGACTAAGGTATATCAGAAGACTGTGTGAAAGATGATATTGTCCATATTTTAAAACTTCAACTTCTGTGTGAGACTAAAGGGAGAGATGTTTATTTGGAGCAAAATTTATATTTTGGGTAGTACATTTCCTAATTTAACTCAGTTTAGCTGAACACCATAACTACAGGGAATCTTGAATAGGGCATGAAATTTTGTTGGTTTGTCCAGGTTAGGATGAGTCCTCAGTGAATTCCAGAATGATTTGAACAGTGAATAAAGAAGTATTTGCGAAATCCCCTTGGGGAAATGAGGAGAAAAGGGGAAATATTCAACTTCCCCATTTGGAGAATTTCTGATATTCTTGCAAGCAATGGGAACAACCCATTCAACAGGCCGAGCCCTCGATCTTGGGGTTCGACCCTATGAAACTTATTTCTGCAAAGGATAGGCTAAGCCTACTTAAAATTAGGCCTAAAAGTCACCCCCAGAGAATTTCTTTTGTTGCTCAGATGTGGCCTATCTCTGTAAATAGACACGGCAAGTGAACTCACTGTCCTCTCCCGCTACATGGGGCATGACTCCCAGGGCTGTAAATTCCCCTGGCAATGTGGGATAGAAATCCTGGCATAAACCAGGACCTGGCATCAAGGGATTGAGAAAACATTCTTGACCAAAAAGAAGAAGAGAGAAATGAGACAATATAAAGTGAGAGTGACTAAGACATTTTGAACAGTCAAGAGGTTATCCTGGAGGTTATTCTTATATATTATAAAAATGTCCATTTTTAGATTATTGTATATTAGAGGGCTAATACTGTGGCTAAAGGGAAGTACCCGCAACTGTAGAACTGTGTTTCAGTAGCCTTGTTTCTTGATGATGACTGTATAATGATATGGCTTTTACAATGTGACTGTGTGATTGTGAAAATCTTGTGTCTGATGCTCCTTTTATCTAGGGTATTGTCAGATGAGTAAAAAATATGGATTAAAAAATAAGCAAGTAATAAGGGGAACAAAGGTTAGAATAAATTTGAGTTGATGGAAATACAAGTGATCAATGAGATGGAGGGGTAAAGGGTATGGTGTGTATATGTTTTTTTCTTTTTTCTTTTTTATTCCTTTTTCTGGGGTGATGCAAATATTCAAAAAATGATCATGGTGATGAGCACATAACTATGTGATGATATTGTGAGCCACTGATTGTACACCATGTATGGAATGTTTGTATATTAAGAAAGTTTGTATGTCTGTCTGTTACGTTTTATCAATAAAATATTAAAAAGAAAGGTAAATTGGTCCATTGCCATTGCAATGACTACTAGCCACAACTGATTTTTCATAAATAGGACATCAGTTTGAGATCACATTGTTGGCTACCATAAATGCCATAAATCTCTATTCATATTCCAAAATAATTAGCCTTTAATCATACTTTACTTCCTTGATTGGAGAATATGCCTTTTTAGTAAGACTCACCTGAGGAAGTAGAAAAAGACTTCATAACAAATGACCATTATCAGATTTTCCGGTTATTCTTATTATCCTCATGAAATTTAAAACTTGGCTAATTAAGTGACTCTGTATCACTGTAGTAGGGTTCTCTAGAGAAACAGAATCAAAAGGAAATATTCGTAAATATAAAATTTATAAAAGTGTCTCACGTAACTGTGGGAATGAAGAGTTCAAAATCCGCAGGGCAGGCTGTGAAACTGACGATTCCAATGGAGGGCCTGGACGAACTCCACAGGAGAGGTTCACCAGCCAGAGCAGGACGAGAACCTATCTCTTCTGAATCCTCCTTAAAATGCTTCACTCATTAAAGAAGACACTCCCCTTGGCTGATTTAATATGGAATTAGCCATGGATGTAGCCAATGTGATCATGACTTAACTCCATGAAATGTCCTCATAACAAAAGACAGACCAGCACTTGCCCAACCACACAAACAGGTAATACCACTTGGCCAAGTTGACACACGAACGTGACCATGACAATTAACAATGTTAGATTCACTTGTTCTCATTATTATACCTTCTAAATGCCCAAGACTTTCATTTCAGACTCCAAAGGCATGAGAAGATATTGACCTGATATTTTCAATCTGATTTAAATGTATTTGATGATGCTCATGATAATGTAAGCAACTTAAAAAATGTGAAAGACTGTTGAATATTGTTTCAATCAATCAAATCAAATCCATTAAAGTAGATGGGATGTTAAATGCTATGTTCCATTCTGACAAATATCCTCATAAAATAAAAATATTTGACTATCTTAAAGCTTATGTAACTTTAACGTGTAAGTGTGCATTTTCGGATAATATTGTATAGATATGATAGATATGGGACACTGAAGCAGAAGATATCTTAAAGAAAGCAAACTGTTTAATGTAGCATGTGTTCAAGACACTAAAGTTCACACTGAATACCAGGAAATCTATAGTGAAGAAATAATTTCTTCTAAGATACCTCATTCATTAATTCATCATTCTTTTTCAAATAATTTTCCTGTCAAATTAATTACAGTCTCAGCATAATCATTACAGTCTCATGATTATTAAACTCATCATGAACATCAAAAATGAACTAGAGAAAGTTGAATGTATCCCTTTACCTGATTCCAAATCAGATCAATAGCAGACATAATTCCACGTGACCCTTACTTAAGCCCAAAGTCCACATATAATTAAAGGCATCATTCACACTTTCAAAAGACCCAGTCTAGAGCAGTGTTGTCCACCAGCTATATGAAATGGACCACATGTGTAATTTAAAATTTTCTAGTAGCCACATTCAAAAAGAAGAAATAGGTGAAATTCATTTTAGTGATATATTTTATTTAACCCAGTGTATCCACAGTGTCATTTCAACATGAAACATCACTATAAAAATTTTTAAGTATATATTTTATATTTTTTGTGTCAAGTCTTTGAAATCTGGTCTGATTTGGCATTTGCAGCACCCCTTAATTCAGAGTAGCCACATTTGAAGTGTTCAGTAGCTACATGTCTACTCTATTAGTGCAGGGTTCAAGCAATTCTTCCTTTTCTGGGAGGTCTTAATAAAGAACATGAAATGTGGGTGAAGAATCCTCTGCCTCAGCCCTCAGAATCCACTCAGAAAGTGGAGGGTGTGGTTTCCATCCCAAAGAAAGGAAGAAACAATCAACTAGAGAAAGATTCACCCTAGTACAATTATGTAGAATGCATCAGGTGGCTGAATGTCCTTACAAGCTGAGACGATGATGGTGTTTACTGAATAAGGCAACAAACTTTTTAGTATAAAAAGAATGCTATAAACTATCATGAGCAGCTATAGTTGCCAGTACTAAATGAAACAGAGGTGATGTGGCTAGAAGTGGGGGGATCTCTTAAGAGATAGCATGTTGATTTGAAATTGAAGTAGCAACAGGGAATTGAGAGAAAGTATTTTTTTTAAAGCACTGCTGAAAATTAATCTTAACATATTTCTGGATACCATACAACTATTTCAGGGAGAGGCTAAAGAATACAAAAATAGTTCTGTGGTGGAAAAGCTATGAATAATAATAATATCAATAATAGAAAAGAGAAGCACAAATATTGATGTTAATTAGAAGAAAGATACTTTCAAATTTAGAACATATATGTATACATTATTTGTATTATGGAAAACCCAGAAGAAGAAAAAGAGAAAGGACAGAGAGACTATTCAAAGAAACAATGGCTGAAAACTTCCCAAATTTAATGAAATATATGAATATAACATTCAGGGTGCTCAGAGAAGTCAAAACAGAATAAACCCAAAAATATCCACACTGTGCCATGTTATTAATCAAATTCTTGAATGCCAAAGATAAAGAGAAAATTCGGAAAGAAGAAAAACAGAAGCAATGTATTACATACAAGGAAGCCACAATAATTTAAGTGCTGTGTATCCGATCAGAAATCATGGAGGCAAGAAGTCCCGGGAAGACATATTTAATGTGCTGAAAGCAAAACAAAAATGCTAAAAAAATTCTGTATCCAGCAAAACCGCCTTTCAAAAATGATGGATGAATTAAGACATTTCTAAATAAACAAAAGTGAACGAATTTTCACCACTAGACCAGGCATAAAATAATGCTAAAGGGGTTCTGTCAGTTGAAAGGAAAGGACACTAAGCAATTGACTGAAACCACATGAAAAAATAAAAATCTCTGGTGAAGATAATGACACGGGTAAATATGAATCTAGTACTATTGTATTTTTGGTTTGTAACTCCAATTTATTTCTTATAAAGTCAAACAAAAATGCATAAAATATGATGATAAATCAGTGGTGTTGGACTTATAATGTATAAATATGCTATTTGCGCCAAGAACTATATAAAGGTGGAGGGCAGAGGCATGTAGGAACATTGCTCCCATATGCTACTGGAGTTAAGTTGGTATCAAAGCAAACAAGATTGTCATATATTTAGGATGTTAAATTTAAGCCCTATGGTAACCATAAATAAAATTTCAAAGAATGTGCAAACTCACAGATAGAGAGTAGAGTACTGGCTACCAGGGTGGGGGCAGGGATGATGGGTAGTTAATACAAAATGAGCGTAGGGTTTCTATTTCTGTTTTGGATGAAGAGAAAGGCATAATAATGGGTGGTGGGTGTGGATACTACAACATTATAAATGTGATTAATTCCAACTGAGTGGTATTCTTGGAAGGCGTGGGATGGGAAGATTTATGTTGTATATCTGTTTCCACAATGTAAAAATAAAAGAAAGAGTAATTAAAGAGATAATGACAATGAAGTGCAAAACATAATTTTGGGGTGGCATCTAAGAATGGAGGAGAAAGGGCCCAAAAGAACATTATTGGTACATATGAAAACATTGAAATATAGAATGTAAGCTTTACATCAATGTTAAATTTCTTGAATTTAATAACTGTACTTAAGGTGATTATATATGTAAATATGTTTGTTCATAGGAAATGTTCATGGCAATATTAAGTTTTCAAGGAGCATGATATATATAACCTACATTCAAGTATTCAGAAAATGGATTGATAACTATATAGACAGACAGATAGACAGAGGGACAGAATGATATAGCAGATGTAGCAAAATGTTAAATGGTGGATTTGGGTATTTGGAAGGGTGGATGTAGGGGATTTATTGTAGTTCTCTGTATGTATATTATTTTTGCAACTGTGCTGTAAGTTTGAAGTATTTCGAAATTAAAAGTTCAAGGAGTGTGATGTGTGCAATCTACTCTCAAATGTTCAGAAGCTATATAGGTAGACAGATTGATAGGCAGACAGATAGATAGATAGATAGATAGATAGATAGATAGATAGATAGATAGATTAATTTATGGAACTGCGATGGTTTGAAACTGTATGCACCCCAGAAAAGCATGCCTTTAAAGTTAGTCCATTCCTGTGGGTGTGTAACCATTGTAAGTAGGATCTTTTGATGATGCTACTTCCGTGAAAGTGTGACCCACCTTATTCAGGATGGGTCTTAATCCACTTACTAGAGTCCTTTATGAATAGGACAAATACGGAGAGAGAGAAAAGGCCACAGAAGTAAGAAACTAAAATTAATGAAACCCGGAAGAGAAGGGAGAGACCAATAGATGCCAGCATGTGCCTTGCTATGTGACAGAGGAGTCCAGGATTACCAGCAGCTGGTCTTCAAGAGGAAAACACCACCTTGATTTGGCCATTTTCATAGCCTCAAAACTGTAAGCTTGTAAGATAATAAATTCCCATTGTTAAAAACCAACCTATTTTACAATACCTGCTTTCAGTAGACTAGCAAACTGAAACAAGAGTCATATGGAAAAGGACATGTTAAAATTTGTGGATTTGGGTATCTGGAACGGGGAGGGAGGTGATGTTCATATTCTACAAATACAGTTTGTATTAGTTTTGCAACTGTCTCATAAGTTTAAAAGTGTTTCAAGATAAAAAGTTAAGAGAATTTTAAAACAATGAGTAATCAATAAATGTTTTCTTTTTAGTCATTTACAGAGTTGTGGCTGACATGGTACTAATTTTCTAAGTCAGAGATGGAAAATAAATTTAAGTTCCTATAATAGCTCCAGTCAGCTGTAAGGGACTGGCTCAATCCGTGTGTTGAAAAAAAAATCTGAGATAACGTCAATTTTCATGGGCAAGAGTCATGATTGATTAATAACATATCATGTGTATGCAAGATGAAGATGATGAAATATGTGCCATGTGTTTGCTGTTTGTGATTTTCTGGGTCACCATAGTAGGATACTCAAAACCAAGTTAAAAAATAAGACTCACCAAATAACAACTGAATCTGAACACCCAATAGTCTTCATAATAGTAATTTGACTATGCAATTCCTACCACCCTATTAAGTTGTTTATATTCAATTCTGTTGAGGCATTCAGGTGGACACACAAGCATTCCACTGCTTGATGGAAACCATATGTCAAAGTAGGAACAGAAAAGTGTAAGTAAATTACATGGACAGGTAAACCAAGCCGCACAAAATTTACTTCTGTTGCACCAGTGTCTTTCCCTGCATTTACACTTATGGTTCCATGAGAGATTCCCTACAGCCAAATGATGGAGGAGGAAAGAGCTCTGCCTTGGCTCGTGGCTGACATGTTGGTGTTAGCTAAAAACCAAATGTTTACACATTATAACTTGACTCAGGAGTAGCGTTAACAAAAAGTAGGGAAGGGAAATGCTCTGAGGTGACATGGTTGTGAGTTATAAAATTGGCTTCCACTTCATATGGAATTAGAATTATAGATTGTCATAAATACAAAATTCTTTATGTGCTGCCTTGGTATCCATCTTTCTTTGGCTAAGCCACTTGCTTCAACACCTGAGATTTGGCCTAGTTAATATGCAGCTTTCAAACCCTGGAGCATAAACTCCCCCAGGGCTCAAACTGGCATCTGCAGCAACCACCTACACCACTCACATACTTCACCCAGAACCTACAGCTGGCCACAGATGATAAGCTGACCATCTCTACCACCTTCAGACTTCCAATTCCTTTCCCTTCACTTTCCACACCTGCTTGCTTTGAATTAACCAATTCTTGACTCCTAATGAAATCTACTAATCTCCAGCCCTGGACCACAAAAAAGACACCAACCCCTGCGTCCCTCCTATTTTGTTTGTTTGCTCCCCACCTGCTGGTTGAACCACTCATGCCAATCATGCTTCCTGTAGACCCCTCATGGTCTCCTCTCTGGGACCTATTAAGTAACAAACTGTCTTTTTTCATGCATTATTTCCTCAGTTTCCCATTCTGCTGCACCTGACCTCCACCTCCACCCAGAATCCAATTGAAACACAGTACACAAGCATTCCTGAACATTGGCAAATGACTTCGTTGGTTGGTCATGAGTCTCAAAGAAACAATGTTGAAAGAATAATGATCAATGTCTTGGGAGGTACTATGTGCTGGAATTTATGAGAATGGGCACAAAGAATTTTGAATTTCTAATAATTACACTTGTCAGCTGCCAGCTTGATAATGCATCACATTCTGAGATGAAATTGGAGTGAGGTGAAAAATTGTAAGGGGACATCAAAATTGCACTACTCAAAAGAAATAATATTTAAAGCAATCTTTTAAAAATGCATGATATAGAAACTATCAATCTCATATTGGCTCTCCCCCTTTCTTGGCTGACTCCTTGCTCTTTGTTTGTGCTTTCTGGGATTATACTCCTAAATAAAATAACAGTCATCACCCTCTGCATCAACCTCTTTCTGCTTTCTGGGAAGACATGTTAAGACAATTTTTATAAAGAATTGGGGAGTCCCAAGATAGATACATTGCAGGATCATCTAAGGAAAAAATAAGAAAAAAGACCTACCGAGGAGAATGAAGGGGAAAGACAAGACAAGAAATGCCAAAGTGATACAAGAGAAACCCATCTAAGGCCCTTTGACTTCACGAAGTTAGAGAAAAGCAATGCATGAAGTTCTTGAGAGGAAACAAGACATCAGAATCCATGCAGCTAGGGAATTCTTGGAGGCATGAACTATGAATTTCCAGAGGCGTGAGGGTTGGAGTGGATGGCAGCATGAGCAGTGAAATTCACTCAGACAGGCAAAAGACAAATCCTAAGACAAGATCTGCTACATGGCAGTAAGGGGACAGAGTAAAGTGGACTCACTTTCTCATAAGTGTGAAAAAAAGAATAGTTTTTAATGAAATTATTATATAAAGCCATCTGTGTCAGCACAAGAGAAAGGGAGTTTCCATAGTTTATAAATACACATTATAAATAAAATATCCTCATGGAATATGCTTAACCATCAGCAAAAGCCTTACTACAAAGCTGAACCTTGAATCACCTGTGATATCATTTAAAATTAAAATGACAGATGTTGGTCTGGACTTCAGATATTAGACTTTAGATACAGCTATTATTAAAATACTGTATTCACTTTTCACAGATATGGCTAATAATAAAACATTGGCTGGATATATTAATCACTATATCACAAAATAAAAAATGCCAATCCGAGAAGATGTTCAGTTCCCTGATAACTCTGATTATGGTTGATGATTCTTATGTTGATGACAATAATGAAGAACTACTATTTATCACTTATTATGATCCAGACTTTTCTGACATCTCTCTATATAGATATTTATAACTCTATCTCTATTTCAATTTCTCTATCAATCTATTTATTCATCCATCCACCCACCCATCCACCCACCCATCCACCCATCCATCCACCCACCCATCCACCCACCCATCCATCCATTCATCCATCCATCCATCCATCCATCCATCCATCCATCCATCCATCCATCCATCCATCCATCCATCCATTCATCCATCCATTCACCTAACACATTCATCTATCTACCTTGAGCTTCACAGATCTTTTAGGTTGTGCTGGTTTGAATCTGTGATGTGACTCAGAAAAGCTATATTCTTTAATCCTTATTCAGTATTGCTGGGTGGGAGCTTTTTGATTATCCATGGAGAGGTGACCCACCCAATTGTGAGTGGTAACTTTTGATTAGATTGTTTCCATGAATATGTGTCTCTACCCATACAAGGTGGGGTTGCTTATTGAAGCCCTTTAAGAGGGAACAAGAGCCATGAGAGCCCACACAGCTGGAGACCTTTGGACGTGAAGAAGGAAAACATCCCCCCGGGGAACTTCATGAAACAAGAAGCCGGGAGAGAAAGCTAGCAGACTTCACTATGTGTCCTTCCAGCTGGGAGAGAAACCTCAAACTTCATCAGCTTTTCTTGAATGAAGATAACCTCTTGTTGGTGACTGAATTTGGACATCTTCATAGCCTTGCCTTTTGTTTGGACATTTTCACAGGCTTAGAACTGTAAACTTGCAAATTAAGAAACTCCCCTTTTGTGTTTCTGCTATATCGCATTCTGGCAGCTTGCAAATGAGAATGTAGGCAAAGGTAGATAATATTTCTAATTAAATCCTAATTCACAAATGAGTAAGCTGGGACATAGAAAGGCTAGATACTTTCTTGAAAGTCAACTCTAAATCTGTGAGATTCAAAACACATGGTCCTAACAGCCACACTACATATAAACATTATACACCGAACAGTTGACATGAAAGCCTCCAAATCTTCACCCCAATAATATTGACGTCATTAATGCTTAAAATACTACTGGTCTATAATTTGTTTCCTAACACTTCCTAGTTTTTCATGTTATTTCTAGCTGAAAGAAAATAACAACTCATACTTCATAGCTGAATCCTTAAACAATTAAGGATTTCATAACATACAGGATGTTTTTTAGCCATGTCCAGATCCTGTAAAGGTTTTATGTTTAATCAATTTCAGTGTGCTGAAAATAACCAGAGAAACTGAATCATTATTTATTTTTCTTCAACTGCCCTTATGAAATCTTCAGAGAAGCTGCAATTAAAATTAGAATTGTTGCTAATAGTCCTACCATGCATTTTGCTGACAGGTCATTATACCTTGGAACGAAGCATCCTAAGAACAGTATTATTGAATACCTTTTCTCCATCCTCCCCTTTCCTTAATTTAAGTTGCAAAATATCTGAAAACTGAATCAAATCTTCTTTTCATCACATACTATATTTGTTTTATTGACAATACAACTCCCTCTATTTATGTAGTATGTAGAAAAGACCACTGAAATGGAAGTAATGTCTTTCAAAAGAAAATTTGGATGTATTTAAAAAAAATAAAAACGGTATCTATTCCAAAAGTGGCCTGTGTTGAAGGCAGAAATTGAAGAGACTGGGAAGATGGAGAGTGTTTTCCTGAATAGTATTTTTAAAGTAGCTTAATTTTATGAAAACTTCCAAATCATATATATATATATATATCCAAATTTAAGTGTAGAAAATATTCCCATGCTTTATCACTATTTCAGTTTTATCCCATTGCTGATTTATTTGCTGAATAATAAATAGTTATCTCCATATAATGGTGTACACAAGTTCCTATTATATCTAATATTAATGAAAGAAGAATAATACAGAGCAAAAATCACTCAAGCTTATTTTATACACTTATAGCAATAATAATACTGATTTTCTAAGTTATTAAAACAAGTAGTTAAAACTCTTATTACTATTTTATAAGTTAATATACCATTTTCTGTTTATTTAAAGTAGATATGCTACTATAGTTGAAGTTGATTCCTATACGCTGACATATTTTCATATTAGTAATATGGTTATTTATTCTGGGACATCTTAATATTTCATTTAACTAAGAAGATAAGCTTAGCCAAAACTTCTTCAACAGACTCGATTTAAAGTTTATACTTTAATTTCCTCTTTCCACGTGTTTAGGAATTTTTAAAATCATGTGTTGACATTGACTTCAGTTTATTTAGCTCTTTTTGCTTAGAATACTCTTCACATATGTGCACAAATATTTACAGTGGACTTAGTTGTAATTATTTACAGCATTTAAAAAATGCTTGAAAAAGCATAGAGTAAGAGTTTCAGGAGATCATGATTCCACTGTGATGAACAAGTAGAGCTATGCTCAAATTCTTATGTCCAAAGTTTCATTATATAAAAACAAAAATTGGAACAATCAAAATGTTTAAATAAGATCCTAAACTATAGTACATGCATATGACAAACCACAGTTCAGCCACTACACATAATATTTCTGAAGACTACGTAGTATTGTAAGATAATAATTTAATGCAATATTACATTAATAAAATAGTCTATATATACCATAATTCCAAGCTCCAAGGTAGTTTTTTTAATAGGAAAAATGCTCACACACACACACATATATATGTACACACACACACGCACAGAGGAATATTGGAGGAATACAAACATGCTTGTCTCTGAGAGGTGGCACAATGAATGCTTTTAATTTATTTTAAGCCTTCAATTGTTTCCTTTCTTTTTTTGCATGGGCAGGCACTGGGAATCGAACCTGGGTCACCGGCATGGCGGGTGAGAATTCTGACACCAAGCCACCATCGCACTGCCCTATTATTTCCATTTTTATACAGTATGTTCTACTTTGAAAATTAGTTAAAATAAATGTAGCTTTCCAACTGAATCTTGTGTAGAAAAATTGTTGCAAAACTTTCATCTTCAAATGTCAACATTTATTATTAGAATTATAAATTTGTTGATGATTACAACATCAGCGATTTGGTTAACTAGATTATGATAAAGGAAAATTCATATTATTCTCAATCAAAAATAATTGAAGCACCACTTGAAACCTATTTGAAATGAATATTGTTCATTAAAGTTTTCCTCGAAAAATACATATGGGACAGTAAGGTGTCTGCTTTAATTTAATTGTGTTCATATACACATTTAAGAAAAATACAATTCCCCTTTTTAAATGCAGATGTAGAAACAGGAATGTACATTAGGAAGAAGAAACAGTTTAAGTATTTATTGCTCTAGAGATATTTCTCTAAACCAATAGAAACTCAATAAAAATATTTTTAGATCTAAATAAAAACGGTATATTATTCACATAAATATGATATTTCAGAATATAATACTTTAATATTATAATTACAGTGTTCGAGTATAGTTCACAGCCCAGAAATTAGACAGCAATTGCATTAAAATGTAAATTAACGCTACTTAAAAATAAAGGTAAGTATCTTTTCTTTTATGGGAAAGAATGCCTAAACTTAAACCTCAAGCATCTTAAAATTGATTTTCCTATGTTTTGAAACAAAGCTTGGGCATCATACAAATTTCATGTGTTTCTTAAATTCACTTGGACCCCTCTTATCAAGAGCTCATATATAGTACATATATTGAAATAGATGCATTCTAATGAGCACAGCTCTATCTACTTTAGGATGTAAAAAATATATACAATGAAATTATCTATGTTCCTTAAATATTGCATAATTGCCAATATCAGACCAACAAGCATTTACTGAATATCTGGTAGTATCCAGCCAAGTGGATTACAGTTCAGCAGTTTCAGGTATTTCCTTCTGGCTATTCTAATACACTGGAAACTAAAAAGGAATATCTGTATAGTGCATAAGAATACTCTCCAGAATGACCTCTCAACTCTATTTGTAATCTCTTAGCCACTGAAACTCCATTTTGTTTAATTTTTTTCACCCCTTTGGGTCAAGAAGGCTTTCTCAATCCCAGGATGCCAAGGCGAGGCTCATCCCTGGGAGTCATGTCCCATATTGCCAGGAAGATTTACACCCCTGTGAGTCATGTTTCATGTAGTGGGGAGAGTTAATTCTGCAGGGTTGGCGTAGAGAGACAGAAGCTACATCTGAGCAACAAAAGATGTTCTCTGTGGGTGACTCAGCATAATTATAAATTATAAAGAGTTAGCTTCTCCTTTATGGGAATAAGTTTCAAAAGGGCAAGCCCCAAGATGAAGAGCTTGGCTTATTAAACTGGTAGTCCCTAAAGCTTGTGAAAATATCAGGATTTCCCCAGGTGGGGAAGTTCAATATTTCCACATTTTTCCCTAGTCCCTCAAGGGAACATCGCCAATACATTTTTATTGTCTGCCCGAATTACTCTGGAATGTATCAGGATATTATATTAACTCATACAAAGAAACGAGATTCCATTCCCTATTCAAGGTACCATGTAATTACATTGTTTGAATAGACTGACCAAAGAAGTTACTACAAAAAATATAAATTTTGTGCCAAATAAGCATCTCTTTCTTTGCTCTCACACAGATGTCGAAGTTTTAAAATACAGTCAATGTCACTTACCCTGCATTTTGACTTACCTCAGTCCTACCCAGATGAGCTTCATTCATTTCTCTAATTGAAGTCTGATCTCTTTTTCAGCTTCTTTAATGGTTGCCGCATGGGATAACACTGATTTTCAGAGCTGCAGAACTCTAACTCTGAGTCTCAGGTGTCACATGGATACCCAAAGTTTCAGGGAATGACCAAATTATATACAAAGAGCTCAGCTTCTCAGAATTCAGAAACAACAGTTAAAAATCAGGAATAAAAGTGACTATGGTAAGAGCTTACAATCTAGGAAACTTTACAATGACCCTTATTGAACATTCTGTACTCCTTAAACCTTGATTGCCCAATCTCTGCCTACATTCTATCTTCTGATAACCTATGCTCTGGAATTCAATTCTCAGGGTTTGCACATTATAGTTAGTCCGTATTAGTGAGGTCTTATAATATTTGTCTTTTTGTTTCTGACTTATTTCACTCAATATAATGTCCTCAAGTTTCATTCACCTAGTTGTATGCCTCACAAGCTCATTCCTTCTGGCAGCTGCTCAATATTTCATGGTATGCATAGATCACAGTTTTCCCTTCAGTTCATCAGTTGATGTACACTTAGGCCACCTCCATCCATTGCAAATTGCAAATATTGCCATCATATTCACCAGTGTGCAAAAGTCCAGTTGTGTCCCTGATTTCAATTCTTCCAAGTGTTTACCTAACAACAGGGTCACAGGATCATATGGCAAACTTATACTCAGTCTCCTATGGACACAACACTCTGACCTCCAGAAGGGCTGCACAATTCTACTTCCCTACACTAGTGAATAGGTATATCTCTCTCTCTGTCCACATTTTCTTCAGCACTTGTATCTATCCATTTATTTTTTAAATAGTTTTATACACACACCATGCACTCCATCCTATGCAGACAATCAATGGCTCCCAGTATGATCACATAGTTAAGCATTTACCATCACAATCTATATGAGAATATTTCTATTTCTTCTTCAAAGAGAGAAGAGGGTAAAACAGAAGAAGAAAAGAATAAAAAGAAGAAACAACACCAAGAATCCCATACCCTTCCTTCACATTCTCCTCTTGCTGACATTTATCTTTGGTATATTGCTTTTGTTACAATTAACAGAAGACTATTACAATACTACTAGACCCTAGTTCGCACTGATGTTTTTTTTTTCATATACCATCCCATTTTCAACACCTTGCAATGCTGACATTCATTTGTTTTCTCTCACGTAAGATCTTTTTTTATATTTGCATACTTAATTATCATTATTGTCCACTCCAGGTTCACTAAATTGTACAATCCCAGTTTTTATCCTCTATCCATCCTCTGGTATCATAAATGCCCCTAGCGTTCCTCTTTCAACCATACTCACACTCAGCTTTGCTCATTATACTTTCAATATTATGCTACCATTAGATAGTATTGTGCTATGCATTTCTGGGTCTTTATCATCAATCCTTTTGAACATTCTGTACTCCTTCAGCATCAAATGCCCAATCTGTACCCTCTTTTTATCTCCCAATAACCTGTGTTATCAACTTTAACTCTCAGAGTTTGCTCATTGTTATTAGTTCATATTAGTGAGACAATACAGTATTTGTCTTTTTTTGTTCCTGGGTAATTTTGCTGAACGTAATGTCCTCAAGGTTTATCTACACTGTGACATGTGTCATGACTTCATTCTGCCTTATAGCTTCGTAATATTCCCTCACTGGTTTTGATGAAGAAAAGTGTCAGGTTGGTGAGTGCCATCTGATATGGCACTGAGGGAAGGCAACAGCCAACAGCCAGCTGAGAACAAATGCCCTAAGTCAATAACCCTTGAGGAACTGAAAATCTGCCCAAAATACATGACCTGAAAGCAGTTCCTTCTCCTGTTAAGCCTTCTGAAGAAACGTTATCTCTGACTAAGAGCTTGACTGCAGCTTTGTGAAAGACAATGAGTTGGATTCCTGAACTACATTGGGAGATAATACATGTGTGTTGTTTGAACCCACTATGTTTTGGGTAATATATATTATGGTAGCAAGAGATAACTAAGAAATTAATGTCCTATCTGTCCTTGCCTTTCCCTTTTCTTGTTCACTAAACATGAGTCTGCTGGAATGCAATATACCAGAAATGGAACGGCTTTTAAAAAAGGGAATTTAATAAGTTACAACTTAACAGTTTTTAGGCTGTGGAAATGTCCCAATTAAAGTAAGTTTATAGAAATGTCCAATCTAAGGCATCCAGGGAAAGATATCTTGATTCAGGAAGGCCGATGAAGTTCAAGGTTTCTCTCTCAGTGGAAAGGCACATGGCAAACACAGTCAGGGTTTCTTTCTCGGCTGAAAGGGTACATGGCAAACATGGTGTCACCTGCTAGCTTCTTCTCCAGCTCCCTGGGAAGTGTTTTCCTTCTTCATCTTCATCTCCAAAAGTCACTGGCTGGTGGGCTCTGCTTCGTGGTTCTACGGCATTCTCTGTTGTGGCTTCCTTGTGGCTCTGTCGTTCTCTGCTCTCTCTGAATTTTCTGCTCTCTCCAAAATGTTTCCTGTTTTACAAGATTGCAGTAAAGTGATAAAGACCCACCTGGAATAGTTTAGTTTAATAACCACTCTTGATTGAGTGACGTCTCCAGGGAGATAATCTAATTAAAGTTTCAAATATACAGTACTGAATAGAGATTAGAAGAAACAGCTGCCTTTACAAAATGGGATTAGAATTAAAACATGGCTTTTCTAGGGTGCATATGTCCTTTCAAACCAGCACAACCTGCTTATTTGTTTCTCCTTCTCCAACCTCTGAGAAAAGTTCAAACATTTCTGGACACATTCTTTTTGAAATTTGTGTTCAGAATCAAAAAGAGAGGGTGAAGGGTTGAAGAATAAGAGACACTCAGAGCTTGTCTGGGGAAGAGATTTTGGGGGAGAGAAGTGATGTATGAGATGAGGAGAATTCAAATGAAAAAGAAGAGGAAAGACATAGCAAAAGTACTTGAGTTATTTCATCATTCATTTTTTATCATTGGGCCATCTACTTTTCACCATGGGTATTTCTCTGACACTGGACCAAATGCTCATGACATCAATAAGATTATAGAGTACATTCTGTAGTCTCCATTATAATATTTGCTACACTTAAAGCTTGAATCTACTTGAAGTCACTGCTTGGCATCTTCATAACTCTACTGTTTGAAGTGTTTCACATAGCCTCCATATTTCCCAAAGGCTTGCTGGAGCCACTCTGAAGTTGATTCCCCAATCCTTGCCACTCTAGAGGTATATCCATATTGAAGAGGGTAGGGGAACAAGGAAAGGTAGGAAAGTCCCTGGTGAGTTAGCAGAGCCTGGGAAAGGACCTCCTACCTGTGATTTTTATTAATTAGTCTGGGACCTTGATATAAAAGAGTAGCAATGCAATCAGATCTGATGGCACCAACATTTTATAAACAGTATAGATACTGCTCTTCAAGGTTAGAAGATATATTTTTCCACAGGCCCACCATGGATCACAATGGTTCTCCCTAAATTAGATAATAGTTAAATAATAAATAACATTTTTGTAATGTTTCTTACATGCCTGGATTCTAAGTGCTTTTACATGTATTAACTCATTCGATTCTCCAATGACATACAGAGAAATAGTTCTACTGTTATCCCCATTTTATAGATGAGAAAAAAAGGCAAAGAGGAGTTAAATAACATGGCTAAATTTCAAAGTTACTAAGGAGAAGATTCAGATTACAAATCTAGGCAGTTTAATTTCAGAAGCCTTGTTCTTCATATACAGTTATAAATATTAATTGACTGGTAATTCTAGAGAGATTCCCAAAGACAAAGCTGTATGCTAGTAAATTTCAGGGGCCACATATACAACGAGGATTTGAAAGTTTCAAATAACAGCATCTCCGTTAAATAAAAATGATTGCTAATATAATTAATTACAAAAGAAACATCTTTTAATTTCTTAACAAAAACTGTTCTTTTTGCATGATGCTTCAATTTAAACGATTAAATTCAATTACAATATTTATACATTTCTTTTTCTGTCATTCTTCACCTTCAATCTGTGAGCAAATTCTGGCAGTTAGTTCTATTTCTCTGAAAACCAGCCCAAGCCTCACTATCTCTTAACTGGATAGCTGTAACAATCTCCTTACTAGCTCCCATGTTTTCCTTTTGTCCCCTTATTTTTCATTCTCTATATTATAATGAGAGTGATTTTATTAAAAAGTATAAATAGATTATTCTTAAAATTCTCCAAAGGCTTCTGAAAGCAATTCACATCAAATTGAAATACTGTCCCATAATGTACCATCCCTGCCCGCCTTGAGTCCTCATGACCTATCATTCCATACTTTGCTTTCGCCTTTGGCTACACTTAGATCACCCCCTTTACAGGGTCTTTGCACTTGCCATTTTCTCTGATTAGAATGCTTTATCTTCAGAGTATCACATGGCTATATCCTTTACATTATTGAAGTCTCAGTTCAGATTACACCATGTGAGAGATCATACCCTTTCTCTTGATTTGTTTTCCGCATAAAATTTATCACTTTCTTAAATTATTTTGGGTCTTGACTACCTATCTTTCTCACCAAATCCATGAGAAGGGACTTTATATAATTAACCACCGTATTCCCAATACTTACAGTGGTGCCTGGCTTCATGGAGATGATTAATATATATTTGTTGAATGATAAAAAAGGAAGGAGGGAAAGAAGAAAGGAAGGGAGAGAGGAGGGGAGGGAGAGAGGGAGTATACAAGTCAGTAACAATGGTAGATGCTAGGGATTCAGAAACAGGTTAGACAGACATAATACTTGCTATCAAATCTCCCAATCTATTTTTCTCCCCAGGGAAGTAAAGCATGCATTGACAGATGAAGAATAAGAAAGAGTCAGCCAGATGGAGAGTTGGGAAAAGAGCTTTCCATGGATGATGCACCAAGGCCCAGAGTTAAGAGAAAAACTAGCGTGTTGGAGGCATGAAGGAGCAGCACCAAGGCTGTTCTGGAGAGCATAGGCACAGAGAAGGGCATTGAAGCTGGAGTGCAGAAAGGTCCTAGATCATCCAGGGCCACAGAGGCTTTGCAAAGAGGATGGGCAAGGGACTGGAGAGTTCTAGAGTAATTTAAATAGGGAAACAACACTATGCTATTAAATAGTGACAAAAGCATGGAACCTGAATTCAGCCAGATGCAACTAAGCTATATTTTCATAAAAAGTGAAAATATAACCTCACTGGTTGATGCTTAGGTTAAGAAGGGTAGAAAGGTTTAGAGGTGAATGAGGGATTCCTACTAATGCACTTAATGTGTGTTCAAGACTCAGAACATCACTCTCCTGAATGAATGATACTATTACTCAATGCTAGTCAGAGGGGAGAGCAATGGGTAAAACGGCAATTTTCCCTGACAAAACAATTTCATTTATGAATTAGCTCCAATTTTAATACTTCCCTCTACAGAAAGAGCTCAGAATTATTCCTGTGATTCCTCAGTGACCAGCTTTTGAAAAGCAAGAATGCTCTTGTTTGCATGTGAATAATTTATTTACATTTTGTTCCACCCACCACTTTTAATGACATTGAAATGTGGCATGGTTTAGCTATATTGTTATTGATATTAAAGCCATGTCAAACCAGGATAGAAACCTGTTTTACATTAATAAAATACTTTATAAATGCAAAATATTTTTACCTTATCAAAATTAGCAAAGCAGAAATGCAAATATGGTTCTCCAAGGATTAAAGAACTTGAGTTCACTGAAATGTGTTAAGTCTAGGAATCCTAGTTTTCTGTAAAACTTTTGTTGAAAATACTGACCTAGCAGATTTATAAACTTTGAAGTAATCATTCTATTTCTGATTTAGCAGATGTGAAAATTAATTAAATCACACTTGAAAATTAGAAAACGTCTCTAATTTTTTTCTTCATTTGCTTCCCCAAACAATTGTCAATGAAACAACCAAACTGAAGCCCTATTCACAACAGTAATATCATAAGGTTGCTAAAAACAGAGTAACCAAAATTATAGCTCATATTTAAGATCTACTGCTCTGTTTCATAAAGAGTTTTGGATGAATAAAGAATGTTGTGAATTCTGGTACAATATTAAGGATGCATGTGTCAGATATTTTATTTAGTAAAGTAATGCCATACATATTAAGCAATCTAAGCTTGTAATAAACTTATTTTGGATTTGTATAAATAACTATAGTTTAGATCTTCTTTGTAATATGATGCCAAACTATTGAATACTTAGGAATATTCCTGCGGTATTTTTTCTCAAATAATACCTTTAAAAATGGAGAGGTGGACTGAAAAAACAAATATCTATAAATAAAGAAACATGGCAATGCTTATTATGGTTGCTAAGTTAAAGTTTTTGGTGATTTACGTTATGCTCTTATCTGAATATTTAATTCAACTTTTAAAAGTCTGCATGCAATTTATGTGGTATGGCCATACCACTTTCTTTATCTTTGTTGCCTACATTTTTGGTCATTGCACCCATTTACTGAAAACTCTTTTACTGGTCCATCATCTTCCTTTCCACTCAAGTCCTGCCATCATCCAGATGATTTCAGTAGCTGGGGAATGACCTTTCTGGTGCTGTGGCTTATAAAGCAGCCAGAAAGCAATGTACCAGAAATAGGCTGGCTTTTAACAATAGGGATTTATTAGTTTACAAGCTCACAGTTCCGAGGCCATGAAAATGTCCAAATCAAGGCATCAACAGGCAATTCGGTGATTGGAATTCTCTGTCTGATGGCAAAGTACATGGTGGCGTCTGCTGGGCCTTTCCTCCTGGGTTTCATTGCTTTCAGCTACTGGCAGTTCCATCTGTGGCTTTCTTTCTGAGCCTCTTGTCTTTTTCTCTATCTTCTGTGTTTGTTCTTCTCTCTCAGCTTATTTTCTATCTGTGTCTTTCATCCTCTTACAAAGGACTCAGAAAGAGGACTAAGACTCCCCTGGGGTATAACTCAACTGAAATAACATAAATAAAAGATCCTACCCACAATAGGTATACGCTCACAGGAATGGATTAGCTTTAAGTACATGGTCTTCTGGGTTCTATAAAGCCTCCAAACCATCACATGTGCCTTGAACCATCTTTAAACCAATCCATGGATCTCTTCTGCACCTGGGCCCCTGCTACTAAAAACAGCTGAGGACAAGTCCACACCTGTGCAGATAAATGCTGCCATGAATTCATGTTCCCTATTCTCTAGTGGCGCTCCCATATTCCCCAGCAACCCTGTCACAATTCCTTTGTCCATGCTCTCTATGGTTAAACTTCATCACTGTCCAGAGAAGACCTAATATGTAGAAAACATAGCATCTGGAACTCTCTCCACAGCCTTAATTGTGATCCATCCTTTTCTCTTCACTACTGAAAGAAAAGAAAAAGTCTTCCTCTCATATGAGGCTCACCCTTCATTTCTGCTCAATGTCCCATCCATCCTTGCCTCTCTGTGCACCCTCTGTTCCCTGAATAATACACTGGCTCTACTCTAATAGACACTATCTGTGAGCTTTAAGCATGCAAAACAAACACTTTCCCCAAGCATGTTAAAAGAGTTTTCTCTATTTGTTTTATTTCCTCACTGAAATCTGGCTTCTCTGTGCATTCATTTAGACTACCTCAATATTGTTTGAGAGCAAAATATGCACCAGGCACCATTCTAGCTTCTGGGAATTCAGCAGTTAACCAGACAACCATCCTTAGTCAATCAAGGGTCTTACCAGAATTCCTTTCTTTGATATACAACTATCACTTGTCTAAATAAATATCAGAAATGAGTGTTTGTTTCATGTCTGTTTTAGTTTGCTAGGCTGCCCAAAGCAGGTATCATGAAGTGGGTTGGCTTTTAACAATGAGAATTTGTTAACTTTGTGGTTTGAGGCCATGAGAATGTCCAAATCAGGGTATCATCATAGCGATGTTGTCTTCCCAAAGACTCAATGACAGCAATTCTTGGGTAATCTGCCACAGGGCAAGGCATATGGGGCATTTGCTGGTCTCTCCCTTCTCTTCTGGGTTTTGTTTCTTTCAGCCTCTTGCTTTATAGCCTTCTCTCTTTGTCTGAATTTCATTCTCTTACAAAGGGACCCAGTAAGAGGAGTAAACCTCCCGTGGGCCACAACTTAACTGAAGTAATCTCATGAAAAGTTCCTACTTCCAACAGGTTTATACCTAGAAGAATGGATTAGCATTAAGATCATGATTTTCTGGGGTACATACAGTTTGAAATCACCATGATGTCCTAAATTTTATCTTCTGAGAAAAATAATATAATTATTTCCAAACAATAGAGCTAAAAACAAAAGTGAGCGGCATTATACCATATAAATTGTAACTAGAATTTCATATATTAAAAATCCCAACAACTCTGGTCTTCAAGAAAATGTATTGGAAATCACTGGGAAATTAAAATAAAGATGGCACTGAATAAATCAACAGAGTAACAGTTCATTCTGTTAAATGAAGTAAAAATGCTTCTGTTTATTTTTCCACGACCAAATTCTATTTATGTGATATTCAAACACTTGAAATAAATAACCTTCCCCTTTAAACCTTGTGATCATTTGTTTAGATCATCACCATTCCCATATGGAATTCTTTGCATGACTATCTTATACCCGCAGTTCACACAATCCCTTCATGACTAGAGCTTTAACTGTTCCTAAGGCATCTATCTGTACATTTGAAATGGCAAGATACATGCAGAACTACAAAAGCTAGATTCAAATTCTGCCTGCCTATTTTGGGGCTTTAGATGTTCACATACATTTATTTAATTTCCATGTCTTTATGTGGGAAGTAATGTATAAGATTGTAATTTCATTTCAATTGGCATCCTTCCACACAAATAAAGGACAGCGTAGTCCTGACCACCCAACACTGCAACTATTATTTTCTTCCCCCAAACTCACTAGGTTAATATGTTTACCACAAGCAAGACCTTTGCTCCCATCACTGTCTTCCTGGTGCTTTTATCCCTGCCTTGACCATAGCAACGATGAGAGAGCTGACCTGCGAAATGCTAGCGGATGCAACCTAATCAACTTGAGAACCACGATGTGACTGTAAACATGGATCTGTGAATGTCCATTATAAACTGTAGATAATTGAGAGTTAGCTTTATATATAATTTATTATCAATCTGCCAAGGACTGAGGGGCAGGGAGTGGATCTAGTGGGTGGAGAACTAATTGGGAGTCAAGAGACCTTGATTCCATTCTGAGTTCCATTACAACTGTGTTCTGTGACTCCATGCAATTTGCTGCATCGTTCATTTCAATTGCCCTCCCTATAAATTGGATATACTACTTATCACCTACACCTCTCTGCAGAATTTGCAGATCTAAATGAGTGATTGCCTGTAGAGCTGTTTGTGCTCCTGAGAATAAGGAAGTACATACTTTAAAAATGAAGTGCTTTAACTTGAACAAAATAAACAACTTTAAAACCACTGCATCCTCTCTCTGCAAAACAATGAAGTGTAAATTTTAGAAGTTTTGTTGTTGCTTTTTAGAGGAAACAGATAATGCAAGTCATAAATGGGGTGATAAAATTTATTTTCTACTTGAATTAAATTTCAGGGGTTATGATATGAGACCCAAATGCAAGCATCAATATCTCTGGAGCACAGAAGTCAGTGGAATACCTATTAAATACTAAATTTCTTTAAAATCTGTGGAGGATATCACTGATAACACACATATCAGTTCTGTGCTCAGAGTTTTAGAGGATTCCTCCAGAATACTCCAAACTCATTGCTTAATATTTAGCGGACATCGGTGGTGCATAGTATCCATATTCTTGAAATCTATATATAACTTACTGCCTGGTTGAAGGGTTCCAGTCCTCTCTCATTGAATGGTAAACTGAAGATAAGGCAGTTTAGGTATCTCTATTACTCAGCAAAGTAACTTATTGTGACCTGGTCTCCAGAAATCAAAGTCACATTAAGAAGGTTCTCTGACATGCTGGGAGTAAAGTGTAAACTAATTTGGCTTAATTCCCTGCAGAACAGATAGGGTAAGTAGGACTAAAAAGGTCAGATGAGTAGATAGCAGACATCTAACTTATATCAAATTCATTCTGCCAAAAATTTGGAGCCACTGTTACCTAAGCAAATAAGTGAAATGAAAATATGGTAACAGACAACTTACTATCTTGAACTAGAGTACACAGGGCTTACCTTCTGAGATTTGATTCCTTTAATTTCACTTATATCTCAGGGTATATTGCCTTTGTAAGAAAATCCCAATTTTTTTTTTGGCATTTAAAAAAAAACAAAAAATTGAATATTTGTCTTAAAAACATTGATCTACTAAGGAGAAAACAGACTTTGGGACTAGACGTGGCCCTGCCATGTAAGAACTGGGTGGTTGGAGGTGCTCTTCCAGCCTCCGATTCCTCTGCTTCTAAAAGGGAAATGTCACTTGCTAACATAGAGCGTTATGCGGATGAAAATAAAACAGCTATAAAAACGTGTGAATACTTTTTCCTGATTGACACTATACTTACACTGAAGGACTATTAAGGTTTTTCCTGTAAGCACTCATTTTTACATAGTGTTTTGTTAAAATAGCATAGTACATTGTAAAAATTCTCCTTGTTCTTCAAAATGAATTGCCATGTTTCTATAATTCTTATTTCTCAAAAAGGGATGACCCGGGAGACTTTAGATTTACTCCATGTGTAATTTTAGTATATATGTTTTAGGATTTTCTAACTTGAAAATTTATTAGCTTCCTTGAAAGGATTATTGGTGTTCAAAAATATGTATATGTTAAGTATTAATTTTGTTTTATTTGATAAACTTTTATATGTAAAACTTCTAGTGATTAACTGTCCAGTTGATCTAGGATTTCTGTCTATTAAAGCATACATCTACTTAAGATGTATCTTATTAAGAAATATATGCACAAGTGCATATGTGCATGTATACATATGATATATATATCCTTCCCTCCAGAGCAGAACTTTGGATGAATATCTTTATGATGATTGTGCATGATATTTCAGGATTCATACAAGCATCTATAAAAACAGAAATTCTTTTAAGCAGTGCATAAATAGATGAGTCTCTTGTTACAAACAATTTTATTTCTCTAAAAAAGGGACAATACTCAGTCTGCTTGTTTCATGGATATTCTTGCATAAATCCTTAAAAATACTAGCAAATTGAGTCTGGCAATATACAAAAAGGATAATTCACCAATAACAAGTATCTTTTTCCTCCGGAATGCAAAGATGGTTTAATGTAATATACCATCTTAAAAAATAATAAAGAGGAAACTGTATGATGATCTTAGCAGATGAAGAGGAAGTATTTCATAAGATTCAACAAGTCACTGTAAAAATTCTCAGAAAACTAGGGATAGAAACAAACAATCAATAAAGGGAACCTCTGTAAAACAAAGAACTAACATCAAACTAAATGGTGAAAACTAGAACATTTTCCTTCTGAAATTAGGAAAAATACAAAAACATATACTCTCAGCATTTCTAGCCAGAATAACAAGGCTAAATAGAAAGAAATGAAAGACATTCAGGTTAAAATAGGAGAAATAAAAGTGTATTCATACTGACATACTTGAACATGTAGAAAATACTAAGGCGCCTATTCAAAATCTACTAAATTAAATTAGTCGTTATAAGTCTCAGGATAGAAGATCAATATGTCCAAATCAATTTTATTTTTACACTAGCAATGAACAATTTGAAAATGTAATATGATTCCATTCATCATGCTATAAAACTAAAATATTTAGTAATAAATTTAATATGAATTGCAATACCTATGAGCTGAAAATTACAAAACATTGCTCAAAGAAATTTAAAAAGGCCTGTCTCATTAGAGTTATGTACCAATTTCATTTATTTGAAAACCCACTATTGCTAAGAAGGCAATTCTTCCTGAATTGAACTATAAATTCAATGCTGTCAGAAACGAAATCCTGGAAGGTTCTATGGAGGAATTTGGCAAGCTGATGCTAGTATTTATGTGGAAAAGCAAATGACCTGTAATGGCCCAAATAATTTTTAGAAGAAGAACAAAGTCAGAGGACTTTGGTTGATATTTGAGATTTATTATACAAACATACTAATTAAATATATATGGGATTGGCACAAGGATCGATATGTACATTAATGGAAAATAATTATAAATCAAGACATACAACCACAATTCATATATTGTAGATAGTTTTTAACAAAGCTTCCAAGAAAATTTAATGAAGAAAAGATTGTTTTTTTAATAAATGGACACAAAAATATATTCCAGTTTTATGTTGAAATATAGGTGGATATCTGAATGAAACAAAAAGGAACTTTGACCCTTTCCTTACACTATAGACAAAAGGAAATACACAACTGCTCAGTAACATAAAGAAATACAACTGCAAAACATCTAGAAAAAAACTTAGGAGAGCAACTTTATGATTATGATTAGTCAAAACGTCTTTAGATCAGATGCGAAAACATGAACCACAAAAGAAAAAAGTGAAAAAGTGCATCTGATCAAACCTAAACTTAAATATTTTGGTCACCAAAAACTCTATTAAGAAAATGTAAAGACAAACCAAAAATTAAGAGAAAATATTTGCAAACCATTTATCTGACAAAGAACTTAAATCCAAAATGTAAAAAAAAAAAAAATGCTTGCAACTCAATAATCAGATCACAACTCAATAAAATGCAAAAAAAAATTTGAGCAGACACTTCACAAAAGTGGATATATGGATGGAAAACAATTACATGAAAACGTGTTCAAAATAATTTCTATTAGTGAAATTAAAATTAAAACCAGAATGAGATATTAGTATATTTCCAATAGAATGGCTAAAATGAAAAAGACTGAGTTTATCATGAGTTGATGAAGACATGGAAACTGAAACTATGAAATACTGCTTGTTGGTATAGCCAATTTGCAAACATGGTTTAGTAGTTTTTTAAAAACATTTTAACCATTCAGTTACCATACAACCCAACAGTTCTGCCACTTAGCTATTTTACCCAAAAGAAGTGAAAACACATCACACAAAGACTAGAATATGAATGAATGTTTGAGTTATCTGTAATAGCACCAAATAGGAAAAAGTCCAAAATTCCATCAAGTGGTGAATGTAGAAACAAAATGGTAACTCCATAGAACAGAATACCACTCATAAATAAAAAGTAAGAATTGCAGATATGTCAGCAAAGTGGATAAATTTCTAAAACATCATGCTAAGTAAAATGAGCGTCACACAATGGACTACACTCTAATGATTAATTTATAGGAACTTCTATAAATGTTGAACTGTTGTGACAGAAATTATATCAGTGGTGCTGGAGGCCTGGATGGGTGCAGAAATTGACTGGAAAGAGACAGAAGGAAACTTTTTGCCATCATGGAAATGTTCTAAACCTTGATTGTGATGATGGTTGCACCATTATATTTATTTACCAAAGTTACTATACTGTACAGGTAGAATGGAAAATTTTATGAATAATATCAGCTAAGGTATATAAAGTTTATGGTTCTATGACTAAAGTAGTGATATACAAATAGGGAAAATACAGCTTGAAGATGGATATTAAAGTATTCATGTTTTTAAATGGATATTAAAAATTCATTTAAAAATTTCCTTTTGTTGGAGAGACTTCCAGGAAGATGGCCAACTAGAGTAGTTCGAGATTAGCCCTGCTCCATGGGAAAGTTAGAGAAGTGACAGGAGGGTGACTGAGGTAGTAATTTGGGAGTGCAGCTGACCTGGGAGAGGTTTCTGCACCACATACAGAAGCCCTGGTTTCAAAGGTCGAGAAACTGAGAGGCAGAAAGCTAGAGCCTGGCACGGAGGCCATGGGAGTGCACAGACTGGAGCACAAGAATAGGAAATAAGCTAGGTCACATTCCTTGGGCATGCTACCCTCACCACTGCAGCCCTGTGACCAGCAACTCACCCCACACCCCATGCACCTAAACCCCATCACCCTCTCCCATTCCCTGCACTCCAGGCACCCCCATGCCAATAGCCCCCAGTGCACATACCTGCCCCACATCTGCACCCCAAATGCAGCCCAACCCAACCTTTCCTGCACAGCTCCCAAGCACTACACCCCCCTCCCTGTTCCCTGCAGGCTGTTGCCAACTCATAATGGTTGTGGGCAATACCCTCCATACCTAGGCTAGAGGCACCCCATGCCTACAGTGTCGCACACCCTCAACCTACCCTTCCTGAGCTCAGCACATTTCTTTGCAGCACTCCTAGGACCATGCATGCACATGGGCCCCTAACCACATCATTCAGCCCTTGGAACCACACTTTACAGCAGTCTTAGAACAATGCATGTGCATAGACCTCAGCCTCAATTCCCAGCTCTGAGAAAGTGCTGAACTATGCAGCTGGGTCACATCTGCCTCCAATCCTCCAAGGTGTAATGCTAATCTGCTGGCACAGCACTATACATGTGCACTAAGCGCCCCTTGCCTTAGACCAGCGCACACCAGGGTCACGCCCCCCCCCCCAGACCTGTGCACCTGCACAGCTACATCCTCCCTGGCCACTGGGCATCCACATTCACAAGCATTAGTGTAACATCCCCAACCTGCACCCATACCTGCCCTGAAACAAATCACCGTACTGAGTGCTCCACCCTGTGCCCTGATCCCTGCTGTACAACCATCCCATAAACACAAGGCCTTAGACTACTGAAAGAAATCAACTCCCAAAATAAATCAATCAAGATATTTACATGCTGCAGAGACAGCAGATGATCACTAAGCATATCACAATGCAGGAAGAAATAGCCCTGTTTAATAAACAAATTAAAACACCAGAGGAGACACAGATGTTGGAACAACTAATCAAAGATGTTCAATCAACTCTCCTTAATAAAATAAGTGGGATAACAAATGACATAAAGGAGATCAAGAAGACAGTAGAAGAGCATAAAGAGGAATTTGAAAGAATAAATAGAAAAATAGCAGAAATCACAGAGATTAAAGACTGTTGGCCAAAAAAAAACATACTAGAGGCACACAATATCAAATTTGAAGAGACAGAAGAAAGAATAAGTGATATAGAGGACAGGATAATTGACTTTGGAGACTCAAAACAGCAAATGGCAAAAAAGATGGAAAAATTTTGAATGGGAACTCAGGGAAATGATAGACAAAACAAAGCACATAAATATAAGAATCACTGGTGTTCCAGAAGGAGAAGAGAGAAGTAAAGGGTTAGAAGAATAGTTGAGGATATAATGGGAGAACACTTCACAACCCTCATGAAGAACATAAATATACAAGTCAAGGAAGCCCAAAGAACTCCAAACAGAATAAATCCAAATAGACCTTCTCCAAGACACATACTAATCAGTCTGTCAAATGCTGAAGAGAAGCAGAAAATCCTGAACGTGGCAAGAAAAAACAATCTATTACATACAAGGGAAATCAAATAAGACTGCGTTCAGACTACCCTATTAGCACCATGGAGGCGAGAAGGCAGTGGTATGATATATTGAATATCCTGAAAGAGAAAGACTTCCAGCCAAGAATTTTGTACCTAGCCAAATTGTCCTTCAAAACTAAGGGAGAGATAAAAGTTTTCTCAGACAAAGAAGTCCTTAAAGAATTTTTCAACAAGAGACCAGCCCTACAAGAAATACTAAAAGGAGTTCTGCCAGCTGAAAAAAAAAAAAAAAAAAAGACAGGAGAGGGAGGTCTGGAGGAGGGCACAGAATTGAAGAGTACCACTAAGGGTAATTTAAAGAACACAAAGAGAAAGTGGGAAAAGAATACATAGATCTGACAAATGAAATAAAAAAGATAAGATGGTGGAATCAAGAAACGCCTTTTCAATAATAACTTTGAATGTTAATGGACTAAACTTATTAATTAAAAAAATACAGATTGGCAGAATGGATTAAGAACCATAATCTAGCTATGTGCTGTTTACAAGAGACTCATCTTACACACAAGGATACAAATAGATTGAAAGTGAAAGGATGGAAAAAAATTTTCCATGCAAGCTGTAACCAAAAGAAAGCAAGAGTAGCTATAACAATATTTTAAATGTAAAGACATCATAAATGTAAAGGCATCATAAGAGACAAAGAAGGAAGGACACTATATACTAATTAAAGGGTCAATTCACCAAGAGGAAATAACAATTATAAATGTTTATGCTCCCAATCAAGGAGCTCCAAAGTACAGGAGACAGACATTGGCAAAACTGAAAGGAGCAATAGATGTTTCAACGATAATAGTAGGAGACATCAATGCACCACTCTCCTCTATAGATGGAATAACCAGACAGAAGATCAACAAGGAAATAGAGAAGGTAAATTGATAAATGAATTAGACCTAACAGACATATATAGGTCATTGCACCCTAAAACACAAGGTTACACATTCTTCTCTAGTGCTCAAGGAACATTCTCTAGGAGAGATCATATGCAGAGGCACAAAACAGGTCTTTATAAATATAAAAATATTGAAATTCTTCAAAGCTCTATCTCTGATTGCAATGGGATGAAGCTGGATCTCAATAACCACCAAAGAATAAGAACATTCTCAAATATATGCAGATTAAATAATGCACTCTTAAACAATCAGGGGGATCAAAGAAAAAATTGCTAGAGAAATCAGTAGCTATCTGGAGATGAATGAAAATGAGAATACGAATTATCAGAACTTATGGGATGTGGAAAAGGCTGTGCTGAGAGGGAAATTCATTGCTTTAAACGCCTATATAAAAAAACAAGAAAGTAAAATTTGAGGACTTAACAGCAAACCTGGAGGAATTTGAGAAAGAATGCCAAACTAACCTGAAAGCAAATAACAGAAGAGAAATAACAAGGATTAAAGCAGAGTTAAATGAATGGAAGAACAAAAGAACAATAGAAAGAATCAATAAAACTAAAAGTTGGTTCTTTGAGAAAATCAATAAAATTAATGGGGCACTAGCAAGACTGACAAAGAAAAAAGGAGAGAGGATGCAAATAAACAAAATCAGAAATGAGAAGGGAAGTGTTACCACAGGCCCTGAAGACATAAAAGAAATCATAAGAGGATACTATGAACGACTATACGCCGACAAACTAAATGAATTGAACGAAATGGACAAATTCCTGGAGACACACAAACAAGCTACACTGACTCAGGAAGAAAGAGAAGATCTCAACAAACCAATCGCAAGTAAAGACATTCGATAAACCATCAAAAAGCTTCCTAAAATTCCCACAGGGGAATTTTATCATACATTCCAGAAAGAACTAACACCAAACCTGCTCAAACTTTTCCAAAAAAAATGATGAGAAAGGAACTCTACCCAACTCATTTTATGAAGCTAATATCATTTTAATACTAAAACTGGGTAAAGATGCTATAAGAAAGGAAAACTACAGGCCAGTCTTCCTAATGAACATAGATGGAAAAATTTTCAATAAAATATTAGCAAATAGAATCCAACAGTACTTAAAAGAATTATACACTATGACCAAGTGGGGTTTATACCAGGAACACAAGGATGGTACAACACAAGAAAATCAATTAATGTAATGAGCACATTAACAAATCAAAAAGGAAAAATTACTTGATCATCTCAATTGATGCTGAAAAAGCATTCGACAAAATTCAGCATCCTTTTCTGATAATGGCATTCCAAAAGATAGGAATCAAATGTTAACTACTTCAATATGATAGAAGTAATATATGAAAAACTGATAGCCAGCATTTACACAATGGAGAGAGACTGAAAGCCTTCCCCCTAAGATCAGGTACAAGACAAGGATGCCCACTGTCACCACTATTAGTCAACATTGTGGTAGAAGTTCTAGCTAGAGCAATCAGGCAGGACAAAGAAATAAAAGGCATCCAAATTGAAAAGGAAGAATTAAAACTCTCATTATTTGCAGATGATATGATATTGTACTTGAAATATCCTGATAAATTTACAGCAAAGTTATTTGAGCTAATAAACAAATTCAACAAGGTGGCAGAATATAAAGTTAATGTGCAAAAATTAGTAACATTTCTATACACAAACAATGAGCTAGCTGAGGAGTCAAAGAAAGAAATTCCATTCAAAATAGCAACTAAAGGAATCAAATACTTAGGAATGAATTTACCTAGGGATATAAAGGACTTGTACATGGAAAATTACATACCAATGCTAAAATAAATCAAAAGAGATCTAAATAAGTGAAAAGAAATTCCCTGCTCATGGATAGAAGGCTAAATACAGTTAACATGTCAATTCTTCCCAAGTTGATCTACAGATTCAACACAGTACCAATCAAAATTCCAACAAGCTACTTTGAAGATTTGGAAAAGCTAACTACCAAATTCATTGGGAAGGGAAAGAAGTCCCGAATAGCTAAAATTATCCTAAAAAAGAAGAACAAAGTGGGAGGATTAATACCCCCTGACTTTAAAACCTATTATAAAGTCACAGTGGTCAAAACAGCATAGCACTGGCACAAAGATAGGACCAGTGACCAATGGAATAAAATTAAGAGTGCAGAAATAGACCACCAATACTATGGTCAACTGTTTTTTGATAAGGCCCCCAAATCCTCTGAACTGGGATAAAATAGTCTTTTCAATAATTGGACATGGAAGAACTGGATATCAATAGCCAAGAGAATGAAAGAGGACCCCTAACTTACATGCTACACAAAAATTAACTCAAAGTGGATCAAACATTTAAATATAAGAACTAGCATCATAAAAGAAGAAAATGTAGGGAAACACCTTCAAGACCTAATAATAGGAGGTAGCTTCCTAAACTTTACACCCAAAGCACAAGAAAAAATAGATAAATGGCAACTCCTCAAAATCAAATGCTTCTGCACCTCAAAAGACTTTGTCAAAAAGGTGAAGAGGCAATGTTCATAGCAGCATTATTCACACTCAATGGGAGAAAATATTTGGAAATCATATATCGGACAAAGGTTTGATTTCCTGCATATACAGAGAAATCATACAGTTCAACCACAAAAGAACAAACAACCCAACTATAAAATGTGCTAAAGATATGAACAGGCATTTGTCTGAAGAGCAAATACAGATGGCTCAAAAGCTCATGAAGAGATGCTCATCTTAATTATCTATAAGGGAAATGCGGATCAAGACTACAATGAGATACCACCTCACATCTCTAAGAATGGCTGCTATTAAACAAACAGGAAACTATAAATGTTGGAGAGGATGTGGAGAAACTGGGATACTTATGCACTGCTGGTGGGAATGTATAATGGTGCAGCAGCTATAGAAGACTGTTTGGTGATTCCTTAGGAAACTAAATATCGAGTTGCTCTATGACCCAGTCATAGCACTACTTGGTATATGCCCAGAAGAGCTGAAACTAATAACACAAACAGACATTTGCACACCAATGTTCATAGCAGCATTATTCACACTTGCCAGAAGATGGAAAGAAACCAAATGCCCATCAACAGATGAGCGGATCAACAAAATGTGGTATATACATGATGGAATATTATGTAGCAGTAAGACAAAATGACATCCTGAAGCACATGACAAGATGGATGAGACTTGAGGATATAATGCTGATCAAAATTAGCCAGACACAAAAGGATAAATACTGTATGATTCCACTTTTATGACCAGCATAAAGGTATAATCAGAGGCTTATAATACAGAAGATAGGGGTTTAGAGATACATAGAAGCTAGAGATGGGTGACCCATTAGCTAATGAGGTTGAACTCCAATGTAAGGGAATAGATAGGAGCGAAGGTGATTCTCTAGTAGCTATATAGCTAATATTACCATATTGAAGATGAGCAAGATTGAAAGGGGTTGTTTTATAGACCTACGTGTTCCACTGATTCACACTAGAAATATGAATAAGTTCTTGAAAGAATTACTTCAAAGATATGATTCTTGTATAAAGAGGGCTTAAGTTCAGGGTACAGGGGGAAAACTGCTATTGCATGCTATAAGCTATGTTCAAAAGGAAGCCATCAGCACTACCACAGCAACAGCAGATGTAAATAATGGGGGCAGTCACAAGAGTTAAGAGGAGGTTTAGATTTCCTATTTGATGAGAGTGTGTTTGTTGGTTTTCTTTTGGGAACAATGAAATTATCTAAAATTGAGAATGTTGATGGACTGTGGACATTGGGCTCTCTACATGATGCCTGATGAATGCAGGTGGCTGAAGGATGCACTGATGGAGAAGTAGATTGGCAAATGATGGTGTATACTTACGAACGATGGTGTATACTTATGAACGATGGTGTATACTTATGAACGAAGGTTGTCCTGCTAGAAAAAGAAACAATGTTGTGAGGCATGAAACAATGTGAATGAACACATGGGACATTAGGTGAGACAAAATAAGTAGAGACAAGAAAACAACAATAGTATGGTCAGCTTTAGCAAATGTTTATAAGAAGATAGGGGCCTTGATTGTAAGCATTTAGAGCAGACATTAAGTTTGGAGTGGTGATTATTACTTCTAGATTTTGAGAGGCAGTTACATATATATATAACTGATATTTAGAGATAAGAATGAAGCCGAACAGGTCGGGGTTAAAGTAATTCAGAACATAGGGGTAAGGAAGACAGTGTCTATATTTTACAACCACACATAGTCTTTGAGACTAATGGAAGAAAGGTTTATTTAATCTAGAATGGAAATTTTCTGTAGTGCATAATCTAACTCTATCTGTATAGCTCATTTGAACAATTAAAACACAAGAAGCACAGACTAAGAAAGAGGTCCTTTAATCTTGTATAGATTATTGTAATGCTTGGAAACATCCTAGAGTATATTAAACAGATAATAAAAAAATATTGGCAAAGTCCATTGTTGGGGAGGGGAGAAAGAATAAGGAACTATTAAACCTTACCATCAGGGAATCCCCTGATACTGTGTCAAACTTTAGGGATACCCCAAATCAATAGGCCGTGCCCTCGATCATGAGGCTTACTCTTGTAAGCATATGTAGGTAGCAGAGAAGCTTAGACTACCTATAGACATACCTAAGAGTTACTTCTGGAGGACCTCTGTTGCTGAGATGTGGCCTCAGTCTCTCTAAGCCCAATTCTGCAAGTGAAATCATTGCCTTCCCCTTACGTGGGACATGACATCCAGGGGTGAAAGTCTCCCTGGCGACGTGGGAGATGTCTCCCAGGGATGAATCCAGCCCTGGCACCATGGGATCAACAATTACATCCTGACCAAAAGGGGGAAAAGAAGTATAATTAATGAAGTATCAGTGTCGGAGAGAGTTCAAAGAGAGTGGAGAGGCTCCTCTGGAGGGTGCTCTCACGCAAGTTTCAGGTAGACCTTGCTACCTACCATAACCTGCCACCCCCAACCAGGACCATTCCAGCCAATCCTAAAGGAACACCTAGGGCAATCTCTGTAAGATTCCACAGGGTTTCTGGGCACTAGAGTAACTTTCCAGAAACCTAAAACTTCCAGATGAGTCCCTGGTCCAGATAAGTCCTGAAATCTAGCCCAGCCTCTCCAGAACATCAGATAGTTCCATGTCCCTACCCCATATTAGTGACAGCCCCTTCCAATATCAAAAATTGGGAATTGCCATAGCCCAAACAACCCCAATGAGAGGTATGGAAAGATCAAAAGTGATGGTGGAATTATACATAGAAGGTAGGACTTAACAAATGAATATGAATGCTGAATCATTAAATTGATATCTGTTTTAGTCTCCAGTATTTTAGAGCAGCTAGAAGTAAAAACCAAAAAGTGTGAAATTGTAAACCATGTCAAAGTTTGAAATATGTTCTACAACTAATTGTGGTGCTTCACTTTGAAATTTATGGCTTTTTTGTATGCATGTTATTGTTCACAAAAAAAGAAGGAAAAAAAGTCGATTGTGATGATAAAAAAGTATTTAAGCCCTCTAGTCTCCTATATTCTGGAGCAGCTAGAAGGAGAAATATAAGAGGATCTTATGGTAGCCCGTGACAAACTCTGGGATCTGTCCTGTAACCACTTGTTGAAGAGTACATTGAAAACTTTGTTTTTTAATTTCTTTGCTTTGTATATATGTTACACTATAGAATAAAAAAATTAAAAAAAACAAACACTGAAAAAATATCCTCTTATTATAATATGTGAATATAGAATTATAATGAAAAAAATTGAAGCAAGGAATTTCTATGTGCAATAATTAACCAATACTAGTTTATTTATTGACTGAGAAAATGAATGAATACAGTCGACTTTTTCATTTCAAACTAGCAAGAAAGAGAACTAAGAATTGCATATAGATCAGATCATACTGCTTCTCTGTTTAATGCCTCTGAAGACTTTTTTATCTTTCATTTAGAAGAAAATCCAATGCTGGCCTTATAATTGAGTGCCTGCCGACTTCATTTCTCTTTGCTCAGAAATCTCCAATTACCTGCCTCACAAACAGTGAGATTTCTATTACTAAAGAATGGCTTATAAGTGGTTCAGGGGTAGAATACAGGAGACCCAGTTTGGATTCTGGGACCATGCACCCCCCCCCCAAAAAAAAAATAGAATGGTTTACACACAGGGCAAATAAATGGTGTTGGAGTTTTAACTTTGTCTACTACGGTGCTATTCCGTAGACATGCAATGTGAGCCACACCAATCATTTTAAATGTCCTAGCAGCCATATGAAAAAGTAAAAAGAAATAGGTGAAATTCATTGTAATCATATATTTTATTTAATAAAATGTATCCAAAATATTTTCATTTCACTGTATAATCAAAACAAAAATTGTTAATGAAATAGTCTGCCTTCCTTTTTTTTTTTTTTTTGCATGGGCAGGTACTAGGAATCGAACCTGGGTTTCTGGTATGGCAGGCAAGAATTCTGCTGGGTCAGCCACCGTGGCCTTCTGCCTTCCTTTTTAATGCTACATCTTTGAAATCTGGTGTGTGTATTATACTTACAGAACAAATCAATTTGGACACTAAGTTTTCAATTATTAAAGTGAAAGTTAAAATGTTAATGTTGTGCTTAATGAAAAAATAGCTTTTACAGATTCAGTTTTTAAATTTAAGATAATTAAGATCTAATAAAATAAAAAAATCAGTTTCTCACTCACATGAGTCACATTTAAAGTGTTCATAGCCACGTACAGCTAGTGGCTTCTGTATCAAACACAAGAGGCCTACTCTTTTGGAAAGTTCTATTACTAGGCTCTCTCCATGAATGAAGACCATAGAGTTCTTACCTCTTTCACTGTAAGTGTGCTTCCTCTCCATATCACACATCACACTATTAGTTCTCTGTCACTTGGAGATTTAGTTCCAATCATGCTCCTCCATTAGACATAAAGGAGACAGCATATAAATTAATCAGTAGTGATACTTTTTGTGTAAGTGTGTTAGGTGCACAATCCAACATGCTTGACTTCTAAATATGGAAAGTGTGATGAAATTGGAGTCACTGTGATTTCTTTCAGATATGCCATCTCTTGCCTCTGGCTTCCTTAAGTTCTTTATCCAAACCAGTCTGAAACCTATGGTGAGAGTCGTGGTAGAGAAAATATTAACAGAACATGGAGTTGCTGGTAACCAGAGATCTGCTCTGAAGCAAGAACTTGATCTTCTCTAATAGGGAGATGATTATTCATCTTGAGTTCCCTTACAATCTGAGTTTCCAAAGGTGACACTTGCAGTGATAGACTGAACTAGCCACACCTCAACTAATGAATGTTTTATGTTTTATGTAAACATTTTAATTAAAATCAGGAAAATGGTAAATAAGCTATACCATAAATGAACTAACCCAAATATAGAGCAGAATTGCATTTGAAAACATTAACTGATAATTTATTTTACATTTGTAATAAAATTTCTGCCCTGCTAAATAGACCTTGAAGTTGAAGTGCATTTTCTAGGGGAAGGAGGGAGACAAATAAAATCTAATTTTGGCTTTTGACCTGAAATGTCTCAAGACTAATGCTCAAAGCTAACGTCCAACACTAACGCTTCTAATTGTAAGCATTAAAGTTTTTGGAATTCCAAAAATATTAAAACCATGGAGGAGTCAGAATTAGTTGACAAAAATTCATGTTAACAGAGGAATTGCTTCTCCTGCCCAGAAGGAAATAAAGTTCAGCCAGCAGTGGGATAGATTGAATCAATTTCTCCTATCCCTATACGTGCATCCCCTCCTCACATCAAGAAGTAGAGAGCATTCCTCTTTCTCTTGAATCTGAGCTGGCCAATGGCTTGTCTTGACCAATAGATCACTACTAGATGTGTAGGCGGCCTGGAAGCTTTCACTTTCACTCATTTGGAAACTTGAGTTTCCATGCAAATCAGTTGAGCTATATTGCTGGGCATTCTATGTGTGGGAGAGGTTCAGCTAAGTCTAAACTGTTCCAGCTATCCCAACTGGGGCACAGATATGTGAGTAAAGCTTTCCTGAACCATGTGATCCCAGTTGAACCTTCAGATAACTGCCATCATTTACACCACTCTTGGAAAGAATAGCAAGAAAAACACCCCAGGTTTGCAAGTAAACAGTTATTGTTGATTAAATTCTGGGGTGATTTGTTACAGAGCAAAAGATAAGGGATACAGGTAGGGAGTTCACAACAGATGGAAAAGAGATTTGCCCAATGGCAGAGGTTACTGAGAAGGAACTTCTTACTCCTCTTCCAGGCAAGACTCAGAGTAGAGATCATGAGAATTAAGATCTAGAAGGATTTTCCTTTGGGAGATGACTGATAGGTAATAAGACTTACATTCGATTTCTGGGTGAGGACTACAGCAGGAAGCTTCCTGCTTTTCTATTGGCATCTGTCTAATAGAAAAAGATGTCCAGACATGCCCAGGCAGAAAGCACACGAAATAGTCCAATGAATTTTCTTTTGCCCCACAAAATGCAGGAAAGTTTCCTGTGACTCTAAGAAATGTTACACATGGTCTAGATCATGTGAGCAGCCATCTTGGCACAGATCAGTAGCTCCACGTACTATCCTGCAGATCAGATGAGGGTGGAGGACGACCAGGGACCAAATGCCCCTCTCCCAAAGGCAATGATCCCTAGCCCAGGCACTTATCTCCACCATACTTTAAATGCTACCCCACAGAGAAATGTGTATAGACGGGAAGTGGCAGGGCTGTGGGTTGGATCAGAACTTTTAACTGATTGAGATTAAACCTTGAATTGATTAAAAATTGATGACTTTGCTAACTGTAACCAGAGTGATTAAGATGGTCAAATTCCATCAAAGTGAATAGGAATGTGGATTCCTAAGATTAACAAGCTAAAAGAAAAAGAAAAAAAATATGTATTTCTTGACTACTTGAATCTATAACAACTATATATATGGTGACTCCTTCTCTAGCTTATAAATTCTTCACCACTGATCTTAAATTATGTATTCCTGCATAATTTTCATAGAAGTCAGGAAATTGCATTTTTTCAAAAAATAAATTTTTGCACTGATAGTGGAATATTAACAATATGTTTTTTTGGCATTTCTAGTCTTCTGCAGTAATGTTTCTTAATTTCTATATGCTTTTACTGGTTTTACATTATGTTACACTATGTTATGATAACTGCAAAAAGTTGAAGACTACTCTGCTCCATTCTGCTGTCAGGTTGTTTGTTTGTCTGAACATTTAGGTTTTCCCAAATACATTAAAACCCTGTTTGTGAGTTGCTTATCTAGATGTCACTATAGCACATATTTATCAGTTAGCTAACAGTTAATGTTATTTTATAAACTTCTATAATCGGTAAACTTCATAGCATCTTTTTATTAAACAAAATTCTATGATACTCATAAATTTTGAACTCACAGATTTCTCATCGTTATTAAATTGGCAAATATCTAACTGAAAAGGATTTTTCCTTACCAATAAGAAAATATAAGAATAGATATGCCCCATATTGCAGGAATTCCCAGTGAGTCAAACACCATCTATGGAATATTAAATTACATTAAAAATTAAAACACTTTGGTCCTTCAAGAAAAGAGTGAGTATGTAATACTCTGATGTTTCTTCTTTGCCGGTATTCCTTAATTTACATTTTCTGTGAAGTATAAGCATGGATTCTACTGAAATGAATACAGAGCTCTGCACTTTGAGAAACTTTCTTAACCTTTCACTTAACCTTTCCAGCCAATAAGCCAACACCTCTGTACCTTGTCAAGATTATGATTTGTGCTGGTGTTACAGTTCAGGAGACCAACTGTGCTGAATACAAAATTGATTTTCTTTATCTCTAAGTTATATATTTTATTTCTAGTATTTTTGAAGAGGACAGTTGAAAATTCTTATTTAAATCTAATCTGCAGCTTTTAAAGATAACAACATACAAAAATTATATTGGAGGAAAATGGAAAGACAACTATCACATGCCAAAAAAAAGTTGTTTCTTGTTCATCCTGACAAATAGATGCAACACTTTGACAGCTAATCAACTTACTTCATTTTTTTTCCCTGCTCTATCTTCCTGTTCCTATTTGCATTTAGTGGTTCAATGATTGTAATACATTTGTGCTTTTTTTTGCATAATGAAGGAAGCAAGGTAGCTTTTTGAAGTTTATATAGCCAGAGGTTCCCCTAAACGATTAGAGTATTTCAACTTTCCATTATTGTTATAATAAAATCATATCTAAAATTCTGTCCATAAACTTGCAAACTAACTCTAAAAGTGAGAGTCACTCCATTGCAAAAATCTCCATATACATTTTAAAAAGAATATAGTTAGCAAAATGCTTTTATGATGGTGCATACTTTTATGTCTTGGTTTAAGTTACATGTTTATTTAGTCTTAAATTACTTCTGGAGTCAGGTAATTGCCAATAAACTTAACTGCTCAAAGTAAAAATATTCAGTAATAACAATTTTCAAAACTCAGACTTTTCCTACAAATCTTCGCACAGGAATATTTAGAAAGTTGAAATATTTTGGCAGCTCATGACTTAAGGCTGATATTTTATCAAAATAAAATTTTTCTAAAAAAAATCTTAAGTAACTTTGTAGGGCTTTAATGAAAACTTTCTTAGGTTGTGTAGTGAACGCTTTTGTATTTCTTGTTGCTGTGGCTGTTGGTGTGGTGTGATGGTTACTAAAACAAGGTCAGAGATTACTATGCCAAAGAGAAATTACTGCATTTGAATCAGAATGAGTCAAGTAGTCAAGTAGTTTCTGTGAAACCTGGAAAAACTGTGACAACTTTGATACTACGTATAGTCCCTAAATTAATCTGATATTTTTCATTCACAGCTGCAGGTTTTCTAAAGTGTAGTTAACAGTAGCAACTTTGAAGGATTAGTATACAAATTAAAAATTATACATGAAAAGTCTCCTACACTGTTTTTATTATTTGTTTATTTATTTATTTTTTGCTTCTGATTTTTTTGTTTTATCTATCAATCTAGCCAGCCTGCTCCTACACTGTTTTTAAAAGAAAGATATTTTTATTAGTAGTGCTCATTTTCTCTATACACTTTATTCTCACTTTAATTTTTAAAAAAAGAGGATTATCAAAATACGGATTGAAACAACTATGTCTACATCACAGGAAAATCTGAAGATCAAAGAGGATGATCATGAAGGAAAAGTACATATACTCTGCAATAATTTCATATTCCTATAAGTTATGAAGTCATTGCTGTCCTCATGGAATGTTGAGCTGTGGAGGACATCCATCCAAACCAGCCTGCTACCCAGGCAGAGTTAGACTACATTCTGATTTGGGACTGATGGTTCAGAAACTGGATTTTATCATTGTTCCTACCTATGATCAGAGCCAAGTAGAATGACTCAAAGACGAATGCATCACTCAGAAGGCTATTTATTATTTCACAATTATTTCACAATGATCAATAAAATGATTATAGGCATAAAAACACTCACATACCTTGTTACCACATTTTTCCTTGTAGGGAAGGTTTTCATGAATCCTAATTAGATGATCAAGGTCCCAATTTTTGGATTACTTCTACAGAAGGCTCGTTTATCAATCTCCCTTGTTCATAAATATCAAGAGTTTGGAGATGATTTACTGTCATTTATGCACACTGACCAACAACTTGAGAGCTCTGTGGAGTAGGTTCTGCTTCAAGAACTTTAGGCAGTATGAGGAAGACCAAAAGAAGGTCAATACTGCAGGGTATTGAAAATAGATGGTCATTCATATTTTAAAACTTCAATTTCTGTGTGAAACTAAGCAAGGAATGTTTATTTGGTACAAAATTTGTACTTTGACTAGTGTACTCCTTAATTTATCTTATATGGACAGCTTGATTGATCACCATAAGTACATGGAACCTTGAATAGGGCATGAGATTTTGTAGGTTTATCCAGGTTAGGGTGAGGTCCCAATAAATCCCAGAGTGATATGAATAGTGAATAAAGAAGTATTTGCAAATTCCCCTTGGGAGAATGGGGAGAAAGGTGAAAGACTCAACTTCCCCATTTGGATAATTCCTGATATTCTCACAAGCAGTGCGGGCAAACAAATCAATAGGCCGAGCCCTCAATCTTGGGGTTTGTTCCCCTGAAACTTATTTCCACAAAGGATAGGCTAAGCCTACTTAAAATTAGGCCTAAGAGTCACCCCCAGAGAAACTTTTTGTTGCTCAGATGTGGCCTATCTCTCTCTCAGCCAACACGGCAAGCAGACTCACTGCCCTCCCCCTCTCTACATGGAACATGACTCCCAGGGTTGAAAACCTCCCTGGCAACATGGGACAGAAATCCTAGAATGCACTACAACTCATCATCAAGGGATTGAGAAAAACTTCTTGACCAAAAGGAGGAAGAGAGAAATGAGACAAAATAAAGTGTCAGTGGCTGAGAAATTTCAAACAGAGTTGAGAGGTTATCCTGGAGGTTATTCTTATGCATTATATAGATTTCCCCTTTTTAGTTTATGGTGTATTAGAAAGGTTAGAGGGAAGTGCCTGAAACGCTACAGTTGTGTTCCAGTAACCATGTTTCTTGAAGATGATTGTATAATGATATAGCTTTCACAATGTGACTGTGATTGTGAAAAACTTGTGTCTGATGCTCCTTTTATCTTCGGTATGGACATATGAGTAAAAATTGTGGATAAGAAAATAAATAATAAGGGAACAAAGGTTAGAATAAATTGAGTAGATTGAAATAATAGTGATCAATGAAAGGGAGTGATAAGGTATATGGCATGTATGAGTTTTTTCTTTTTTCTTCCTTTTGCTGGAGAGATACAAATGTTCAAAAAGTGATCATGTGATGAATATACAACTATGTGATGATATTGTGAGCCATTGATTGTAACTATATCAAAAATGCATGTCAAGAATGTTTGTCTGTCCATTGTTTATAATAAAAACATTTAAAAAAAGGAACTTGAGGCAGTGATTTCTTGTCAGAGTGTGTATATGTGCATGAGTAGAAATAAGGAGAATTGTTGATGAAATTGTTTTTACCAAACCACACACGCACTACCACACACACACCTCTTCATATTGCTTTAAACAATGTGAGGTTTTTAAAAATTTACACAATGTTTCATATTCTCCAACCTAATCTGCAAATTATATCTAAAAGATTGGGACTTGTTCTTACTTTAATTATTGCTTTCTTTTATTTTCACTCAAATCTATTTAAAAATCACCTATTATAGGCCTTTTCATTTCTTATCCATAGGATTTTGTAACTTCCCTATTTTATTCCATTTAATATATCTTTTCTTTTCTTCCCTTATTGCATCCAAATTACTTTATTTTATATTTAAATGCCCCTTCCCTTTTTTTAGTTCATATTTCTTATCTCTTCTCCAAGTCTAGATATATTCTCAATGCTCATGCTTTTTATTTAACGTTGTCTCATGATTTTGACCTCATTTCACAGATTGAATTCCATCTTTGTTCTCATCAACCAAATTAATGCCCTTTCCTTTAAGTCCCTTCCAACAAAATGTTTTGGATGCAGCCAACTCCTTCACCACCAATGCAAACAGCAACTTGGCCCCACAGAGTGGCCCAGGAAGTTTCCTAGATGCCCAGACACCAGGCACGTGCACCACCTATACAGGTGACTGATGCTCCCAGGACCAGCTAATCTCTCAGAGTTAAAAGCAAATCAAGTTCTCCTCAACCTAAACTAAATGTCGGTTATACTTAAAAATAATAAAACAACTAGAAAAAAGTAGCAATTTGCTAAGATAACTCATTACTATTACTTTGCACTAAATGGCACCCAAGAGTCCTGGAAACATAACTGTATTCCCTTAAACTACTAAAGTGCACCAGAAGGCTTCATAAATAAACATTTACTCTGTTTTCTTTAGGGAGTAGAGACATTTCATCATCTTTCCTGTATGCCTACCTGTACGCATTCCTACAATCAGATATACCTAACAGATACACAAATTTCCTCAAAATTTCCCTTTTCTAAAGATATGCTTATTATAAAATGATAGGAAGCATCTTATTCTGCCAGGCTTCTATGACATATACCACGCCACAGGTTTGTTTAAACAACAGAAATCTATTGGTTTATGGTTTTGATATTAGGAGAAGTCCAAAATTGAGGTCACAACAGGGCCATGTTTTCTCCTCCAGAGTCTGTAACATTCTGGTGCTGGTTGCCAGCAACCTTTGGACCTCCTTGACTTGTACCCCTGCCTCATATCACATGGCAATATCTTTTCCATTCTTTTCTGGGTTCCATTGAATTCTGGGTTCCATTAATTTAACAGGTTCTGGCTCCTCTCTGTGGCTTGTCCTGACTATTTCTGAATTTCCTCTGCTTATGAAGTACCCCAGTAATCCAGATTAAAACCAACTGTCAATCAGTTGGGCCACACTTTAACTTGAAGTATCATCTTCAAGAGGTCCTATTTACAATAGGCTTATGCTGCAGGAATGCAGATTAAGATTAAGCACCCATCTAAATTGGACCACCTCACTCAATGTACCAAAGAAAAAGAATGGGATAATTATTCAAGGATATTAAACCCTTTCTGTACCCTAACAGAAGGGCAACCCCAAGGCAGAACTCCCCCACCTTGGAGTGGCAGGGGCTGTCCTTGTAGGCTCACTATTGCTGGGTGCTTCTCTATTACAAACTTGGCCTTTATACACAAATCACTTCTACCAGGCCTCTTCTTCTTAGTGAAGTTTCGGGAAGGACATTTTTATCTTTATTCCTCCTGTTCCTTATCCTATAGGAAAAGGAAATCAAATGTCAGGTGGCAGCCCCACATACCTTGGGCCTTGTTTCCTTACTGGCTGGTACTAAGGTGACAAAATGCAGAATTCTTGACTGTTGTGGTAGTTAGATTCAGTTGGCCAGGTGAAGGCACCTAGTTCTGTTGCTGTGGACATGAGCCAATGGTGCGTGAACCTCATCTGCTGCTAATTACATCTGTAGTCAGCTAGGAGACGTGCCTGCTGCAATGAATGACATTTGACTCAATTGGCTGGTGCTTAAATGAGAGAGCGCAACATAGCACAGCCCAAGCAGCTCAGCATACCTCATCTCAGCACTCGCAGCTCAGCCTAGGCCTTTGGAGATGCAGAAAGGAATCACCCCGGGGAAAGTTGATGGAACACAGAGGCCTGGAGAGAAGGCCAGCAGAGATCACCCTGAGCCTTCCCACGTTAAGAAAGAACCTCAGTTGAAAGTTAGCTGCCTTTCCTCTGAAGAACTAATGAAATAAATCCCCTTTAATTAAAAGCCAATCCATCTCTGGTGTGTTGCATTCTGGCAGCTAGCAAACTAGAACAACTGTGGTGATGCTGTGGCCCCTCTTTTCCTGCAGATGAAGCTATGTTCAAATTGGGGGCCTTGTGTTTCCAGTTCCCATAAAGTAACCTCTCTTTCCCCCAGCCTAGGACCTCCTCTCAGAAGGTCCAGTTTCTCCACCTGCTTTTTACCAGTTAAGTTCAATATTGGGCAGGTACCTAGAAGGCCAGCTGTGATGTCTTTCCAGTTTTACCCGAGAGATCTGCATTGTTTTGTGGGTCTAAGTTCCTTTTCTGGTCCCTTAATAAAACTGATAATCCAATTCCCCAAATGACTGCAGAATTTTTGTTCAGCTAGAGTTTTTGCCACAACTAGAAAGACTAGAAGCCTGCTGAGGAGACCCAGGGACTGGTCTCCCCCTTCATTCGGAGAGCAAGTTATTGCATGTAGCCACCCACAGGACCAGGACAGAAGTTAAAGGTCCACAGACCTCCTCAAGGAGGGAAGAATGTACAGATGGTATTATAAACCACTTATTTTGTAAAGCATAATAAATGATGTGTATGTTGATTAAAAAATCTCTGGACCCCATGTCATGAGACCCTGCTGAAAATATGTTCTCATCCCTGTGGAATGTTCTTGTTCTAAACCCTTATATGCGGCCTCTTGCACTCTTGACTTTGCAGCGTGTTACTTCCATTTTCTGGTCACCTCTCCTGTTCTTAAGTCCTAATAAAACTCATGCCTGATTCCGTGCCTAGCATGTTCTTTGGTCTTGTGGCTGCCTCAACTCAAGCCCCCCAAGAGCTGGGTTGCAACACCTGTGAAGGACAGAGCCCCTTCCCTCCAACACCACTCATACAGCAACCTGGAAAGCACAGAGGCATGAGAACACCAGATCTAGCTTACATTCCAATATTGAGGCATGGTAATTGGGGAAGTTATCAATTGTCACTGAACAATGTCTTCTATTTTAAAATTAGGATAATACAACCTTAATTGTTCCTAAAATTAATTTAGATAATGATTATAAAGTATCTAAAATAACACATGGTATACAATAAAATGGCCAGGGTATGACAGAAGTATCTAAATGGGTGTGAACTGCAGTTAGTCCACAAATCCCACCCATACTTGATTTGTTTGTTATCACATACCACCCTTATTAAGCCCTTGTCTTGGTTTGCTATAGCTGCCAGAATGCAAAACACCAGAAATGGATTGGCCTTTACAAAGGGGATTTATTAGGTTACAAATTATAATTCTGAGGCCATGAAGATGTCCCAATTAAGACACCAACAAGAGGATATCTTCTCAGAGGAAAGGCAGCTGGCATCCAGGACATGTCGTCAGCTGGGAAGGCATGTGACTAGAGTCTGAGGTCCTTGTTACCCATGCATGGTTTCCAGCTTCTGATCCTAGTAGCTTCCTCTCAAAGCTTCTGTGGGCCCTCACTTAGCTTCTCTGAGTCAAACTCTGGATTTCATCTCTTAGCTTCTTTTGACTCTCTCCAGGTTCTGGCTATTTCTGTGTGTCCTTGCTTAGCACCTGGGGTATTTCTGTCTGCCTCCAAGAAACGGAATTCTCTGCTCTCTATATCCACTCTTTTAAGGACTCAAGTAAAGTAATTCACAAGTCCATGGAAACTATCCAATCAAAAGATCCCACCCTAAATAATATGTCCTTCCCCAGCAGATGAGATTAGGACTAAAAGAACATGGTGTTTCTGGAGTAGATAACAGTTTCAAACCAGCACAGCCCTAAATAAGCAGTGATGGCTTATTGAAAACAATTTTTTTCTTAGATAAATATTTTTTTTCAAAATTATAATGTCTATGCCCCAAATATAATGTTAAACGATGAAATTGGAGGTATCTGAATACAAATGAATAAATATAAGGCAACAGCTTTCTTATATTGGAAATAATCAGAAATAAATGATTAATCCGAACACTTTTGGGAATCCAAAATAAATTTATAAAACAAGGCATTTCATCCCACGTGTGAAACCTTCATAGTGTTATTTGCAATATAAATGTTGATTTACAGTAAGCAATAATTGTTTTTAGTACCAAGTTAGTAAAGAAAGGAATATAACTATTTAATAACAAATCTTTGGGGAAACTGTTTTAAAAATTTAAGAAGTCAGTGTTCTACGATAACGCAATAATTTACTCTGATATGTACAATGCCATTAAATAGCATGTTGGTTTGAATCTGTTGCGTACCCCAAGCCCTGTTCTTTAATCCTCATTCAATATTGCTGGGTGGGATCTTTTTTATTGTTTCCATGGAGATGTGACCCTCCCAACTGTAAGTGGCAACTTTCGATTAGATGGTTTTCATGGAGATGTGTCTCCACCCAATAATGCTGGGGCATCTTACTGAAGCCCTTTAAGAGGGAACCATTTTGGAGAGAGACAACAGAGCCTATACAGCCAGAGACCTTTGGAGATGAAGAAGGAGAAAACCCCTGGGGAATCCTTCTGAAACAAGAAGCCAGGAGAGAAAGTTAGCAGATATTACCATGTCTTCCCAGCTGAAGTGGTGTCCAGAAGCCAAAGATCCCAGCAGACGCCAGCCACGTGCCTTCCCAACTGACAAAGGTGTTCTAGCATCAGCCTTACTTAAGTGAAGGTAATGCTTGTCGGTGCCTTAGTTTGGACATTTCCATGGCCTTAGGACAGCATAATTGGAAATTAATAAATTCCTTTTTTAAAAGTTATTCCATTTCTTGTATATTGCATTTCAGCAGCTTACAAACTAAAACAAATACTAAGGCATATAAGTTAAATTTACTTATGACTACAACGCCATGGCCTGTGGGTATGATTTTTTTTTTTCATTTTTATAAAAAAGAAGTTTTTTGTGTGCCCAGCTGTTTACCAAGCAACAAGAAATCATAAGTGGGGTTATCTGCTTCACCGTTTTTCAAGAAAAGAAAAAAAAAAGCACATTAAATGGTATGTTTAAAATTCTAATTTTACTATCAATTTTATTTACAGACCATGAAATATTGGAGTGAAAAATCACTGAAGATTTGATCTAATCCAATGATGTCATTTTATAGATAAGGAAGCTGAATTTCCTGAAGTGTTGTAGCAGCACCATAAAAAAAGTGTCAATTTTTATCACATTCAATGTAAGGAAACATTACTATAGTAGAAAAGATATTGCATTGTTCTCCTCCAAATTAGAAGTATAATCATTCTTGAGAGAAAGTGGGGTGATACTGAACAAACATGATCTATTGCTTTGCATGTGCCTTCCTTAAAATAACCAGTGCTTTTGGAAGGCTGATAGCGATATTAAGAAGAGATAAACTCTTAAGGTGTTTCACAGGGTAGGTCCCATGGGGAGGGCATGTTTAATAAAGACCATGGAAATCAGCTGACAGTGACTTCCTCAATCAGAGGGTAAAAATTCAGCCTGTAGACTGAATCCACCATAGGCTTATTTTCCTTAGAAAATAAATCCAACTCCCCTAACCCCTAAGAAAAAAATCAGTATTCTAGCCTCATTTCAAAAATATCTGAAAATTTGGCAGCTTCACACCCACAAGGGAAATACTCATCTACAAAAATGTAGTGGTTTCAGTGGCAGACTTCTTGCCTGCCATGCTGGAGACCTGGGTTCCATTCCCAGTGCCTGCCCATGTAATTAAAAATAAATGTAGTGGTGGTTGACGTTAGCCTCTTTTGATGGGACAAAATTCAGTTTACACAGAATCTACCATTTTCTGTTGTCATCACGTCACCTGCCAAAGCCGGCCTGTGTAGGTAGTTATGACCATTAACAAAACTTTCACTAGTGCTGTCATGACCTTTTGTGTGCACCCCAAGTCATAGATAGGGCGGTATAATTTGTCTGTTCACACATACATGGGCAAATGATAGAAGGACCCTCCCCTTTCCCTCACAGATAACTGATTTGGAGGCTGCAAGTACACTGCTTTACTTGGTCTTACAATGACCTGTGTGGTAGGTGATATCAATGTTATACGTCATATGTTACAGGGGTGGGAACTGGCCCAAGGTCACTCACTAAGTGATAGGTATTCAAACTGCAGACTTGTAAAACCAAGAGGCTCTGAACTACATTATGCTGATGCTATGTTAATGTCAGGTCAACTGTGGTAGTAAATGTTGTAAATTTTATTAATGCCTTTCACTTTTTTACCCAATAACCATATTGGTAAACCTAAAGAAAGACATCATCTAGTAACTTTACTTTTATTATTCATGTTTATAATTTATCAATAAGTTTATTTTATTGTTCATATTTATAATTTATTAACATTAGAAATTAACTGAGTAATTCCAGTAAAATCACACATCTGGGGGCTGGCACAATCAGAAATTAGTGTTCCTTGTTAGGGGAGATTCGTGGTCCTTACATCTTTGTATTTTTTGTCTAACAGTGACCTTTCCAGATATACCAGAGGATAATCACCACTGTTCTTGATCAAATATCCACGATGTGGTGGATGCTTTAGAAGGTACTTTCCATTTTTAAAAAAAGAGTGAACTCTCACAACAATCTTATGAGATGAATATTATTATCACCACTTTACAAATGTAGAAACTGGGATTTGCACACAGTGATAAGCAAGTTGCCTAATTTTATATAACCTGCAAATGGCAAGATCAAATTTGAATCTGGTGCAGGCCACGGTGGCTCAGCAGGCAAGAATGCTTGCCTGCCATGCCAGAGGACCCGGGTTCAATTCCCGGTGCCTGCCCATGTAAAAAAAAAAAAAAAAAAAAAAAGTTGAATCTGCATAAATTGCCAATACCTGTGGTCTTAACTGCCTGGCTACATGCTCTCCACGTTAGTCTCTTGGTTAACTTTCTTCAAGAATAGGACTTGCCTCTGGGATGTTGGGGGGAGGGGAGCCTGATTGGCCACATTGCACAGGTAGCAAAGAGGAGGAGCCCTATTTTCCAAAAGCCCCTCATCTGTAGTAGTAAGGAAGATGGGATTTTCGGTAGGTTGTCTGTAAAGTATGTTGCAATAATTCCTTTCATGCCAGTATGTGCCCACCTTTACAATATGACTGTCACATGCCTTATCAGGAAGTAGGGCCTATTTCTATTTACCCACACTATAACTCTGGAGTTAGGCCAAATGACTTTCTTTGGTCAATGGGACATTGTGAATTAAATACAACAAAGGATGAATAATGCTTGTACAAGCAAGACAAGGCAGAGTCCTGTGCACAAGCACTTTGCATCCACCACATTTGAAAACAAGACTACCAGGTGAATGAACCCAAACTAATATTGGAGAGGCCAAATTGAAGAGAAATGAAGCTCCATGGCCAATAACTTACTGAGCACTCATCCTAAGTATGGAGGAAGAGGAGAGAGGAAAATAAGGAGACTATATCTCTTGTGAACAGCTTGCAGAGGGAGGAGTAAAGGAGATTCATACCAGCTAAAAAGCATTGCTATTCCAACTGCTGCACATTACACTTTTTCTTCAGTCTCAAGCAACTTCTACATTCTCAAGTTTACTCAAATTATTTTTAAAAAGTCTTTTATGGAACATAAAATCCACATTAAAAAAACAAATCTAATATGAGCTGGAAATTGTACTATCTACATTAAACTGATTAGTTTTGAAGGAAGACCTTGCCCCCATGTGCCAGTATTTCAGTGTTGGTTGAGCAATCTAGGTTCTTTTTCCATACCACTGAGAATTTTTAGATATTTTGAGTTTTTAAACCTTTCCTTTCCAGGTCAAAGCAATGATATTTGTATCCTCTCTTAGATAGGGGTGAGCTCTTCATTCTGTTGATGCACCTGATTTCTTTGCTCTTTCCCTTGGAACTCTATTGAGTTCCCTAATTCATATTTCTGAGGAGTCAGCTAGACCTGCACACATTAGGTCATGGTTTATATAAGATCAGAAAACATTTTTATGGTGAGATTTAGAAAATCTATACCTCCAACTATGGACTCCCAAGACTATCTCCTTTCTCCAAACAATCTACAGCTTGCATGAATACGTAACAGATGTTCATGAACATTGTATTATAAATGTGAAATTTTGCTACTTTAGGAAACCAAGTTGATTTGACTGATTTTTAAAAGTATACTTTAAAATAATTACTACTTTGAATAATTTCAATGTTTTTAAATGTATAAAGACATGTTTTGTGCCTCTGCATATGATCTATCCTGGAAAATGTTTGATGAGCACTAAAGAATGTATAACTTTGTGCTTCGGGGTGCAATGACTTATATGTGTCTGTTAGGTCTAATTCATTTATCAAGTTATTTAACTTCTCTATTTCCTTGTTGATCTTCTGTCTGGTTGTTCTATCTATAGAGGAGAGTGGTGTATTGAAGTCTTCTACTATTATTGTTGAAACATCTATCACTCCCTTCATTTTGTGAATGTCTGTCTCATGTACTTTGGAGCTCCTTGATTGGGGACATAAATATTTATGATTGTTATATCTTCTTGGTGAATTGACCCTTTAATTGGTATATAGTGTTCTTCTTTGCTTTTATGATGTCTTTACATTTAAAGTCTATTTTGTCCGATATTAGTATAGCTACTCCTGCTTTCTTTTGGTTATAACTTGTGTGGAAACTCTTTTTCCATCCTTTCACTTTCAATCTATTTGTATCCTTGTGTCTAAGATGAGTCTCTTGCAAGCAATATATAGCTGGATTATGTTTCTTAATCCATTCTGCCATTCTATTTCTTTTAATTGTTAAATTTAGTCCACTGACATTCAAAGTTATTACTGAAAAGGTGTTTCTTGAATTCATCATTTAATCTTTTTTATTTTGTCAAATATATGTATTCTTTCCCCTCTTTCTCTTTGTATTCTTTAAATTATCCTTAGGGGTCCTCTCCTATTCAATTCTCTGCCTCCTCTAGACCTCCCTCTCCTGTTTTTTTTTTGTTTGTTTGTTTGTTTTCTTCAGCCAGCAGAACTCCTTTTAGTATTTCTTGTAGGGCCAGTCTCTTGCTAAAAAATTCTTTCAGGGCTTCTTTGTCTGTGAAAACTTTAATCTCCCCCTCAGTTTTGAAGGACAATTTGGCTGGGTACAGAATTCTTGGCTGAAAATCTTTCTCTTTCAAGATCTTGAATGTATGTTATACATTGCCTTCTTGCCTCCAGGGAGCTAGTTGAGTAGTCTGAACCCAGTCTTATTTGGTTTCCCTTGTATTTAGTAGATTGTTTTTCTCTTGCCACTTTCAGGATTTTCTGCTTCTCTTCAACGTTTGACAGACTGATTAGTATTTGTCTTGGGGAAGGTCAATTTGGATTTATTCTGTTTGGAGTTCGTTGGGATTCTTTGGCTTGTATATTTATACCCTTTATGAGGGTTGTGAAATTTTCTCCATTTTATCCTCAACTACTTTTCCAAACCTTTACCCCTCTCTTCTCCTTCTGGGACACCAATAATTCTTTTATTTGTGTGCTTTTTAAAATTTTTTATTTGTGTCTATCATTTCCCTGAGATCCAATTCAAATTTTTCCATTTTTTTTGCCATTTGCTATTTTGAGTCTTCGAAGTCAGTTATCATGTCCTCTATATCACTTATTCTTTCTTCTGTCTCTTCAAATCTGGTGTTGTGTGTTTCTAGTATGTTTTTTATTTGGTCAACAAAGTATTTAATCTCTGTGATATCTGCTATTTTTCTATTTATTCTTTCAAATTCCTCTTTATGCTCTTCGACTATCTTCTTGATCTCTTTTATGTCATTTGCTATCCCACTTATTTTATTAAGAAGAGTTGTATGAACATCTTTGATTAGTTGTTCCAACATCTGTGTCTCCTCTGGTTTTTTAATTTGGTCATTAGGTAGGGCTATATCTGTTTACATTGTGATATGCTTAGATATTTTCTGCAGTCTTCGTGGCATGTTAATATCTTGATTGATTTACTTTGGGAGTTGATTTCTTTCAGTTTTCTAAGGTCTTGTATTTGAGGGATGGCTGTACAGCAGGGAGCAGGATGTGGGGTGGGGCACTCGGTGCAGTGATTTCTTCCAGGGCACATATAGATGCAGGTTGTGGATGTTACGCTGATGCTTGTGAAAGTGGGTGCCCAGCAGCCAGGGAGGTTGTAGCTGTGTGGGTGCACCAGTCTGGGGGGCATAACCCTTGTGTCCACTGGTCTAAGGCACTGGGCCTTTCGTGAACATGCACAGAGCTGTGGCAGCCAGTCAGTGTTATGCCTTCATGGATTGGGGGCAGATGTGACCAAGCTGTACAGGTCAGAACTTTCTCAGAGCTGGGAATTGTGGCTGAAGGGGATGTGCATGCATGGTTCTAGGACTGTTCCTAGTTCCCAGCTCCCATTAATGCACTCCCACGGGCTCTGCACCTCTGTGCCAGGATCCAGCTTTCTGCCTCTCAGTTTGGTGCTGAAGGCTCTCCCAGGTCAGCTGCACTCCTGAATCGCTGCCTCAGTCACCCTCTTGTCCCTTCTCTAACTTTTCTATGAAACATGGATAATCTTGAGCTACACTGTTTGGGCCATATTCCTGGAAGTCTCCTATAACCCACCACCTCTCCATTCCCCAGTGATCACACTCTCATGGCCACAGTGCCTCAGTTCTGCTGGCACCAGGTGGTAACCAAGGAACACACCACAGGGCAGCTGTGCAGGATCCCCAGATGAATGGGAGAATGAAAGAACAATAGAAAGAATCAATAAAACCAAAAGTTGGTTCTTTGAGAAAATCAATAAAATTGATGTGCCAATAGCAAGATTGACAAAGAAAAAAAGAGAGGATGCAAATAAACAAAATCAGAAATGAGAAGGAGTATATTTCAAGAGACCCTGAAAAAATAAAAGAAATCATAACAGGATACTATGAACAACCATATACCAACAAAATAGATAATTTAGATGAAAAGGAAAAATTCCTGGAGACACACAAACAAGCTACACTGACTCAGGAAGAAATAGAAGATCTCAACAAGCCAATCACAAGTAAAGAGATTCAAACAGTCATCAAAAATCTTCCTACAAAGAAAAACCCAGGGGCAGATGGCTTCCCAGAGGAATTTTATCAAACACTCCAAAAACACTAACACTGAACCTGCTCAAACTTTTCTGAAAAATTGAGGAAAAAGGAACTCTTTCTTACACATTTTATGACACTAATATCATTTTAATACCAAAACCAAGTAAAGATGCTATAAGAAAGGAAAAATATAGGCCAATCTCCCTAATGAATATAGAAGCTTAAATTTTCAATAAAATATTAGCAAATTGAATCCAACAACACATTAAAACAATATACACCATGACCAAGAGGGTTTATACCAGGAATGCAAGGATGGTTCAACACAAGAAAATCAATTAATGTAATACAGCACATTAACAAATTGAAAGGGAAAAATCACATGATCATCTTGATTGATGCTGAAAAAGCATTCAATTAAATTCAGCATCCTTTTCTGATAAAAAGACCTCAAAAGATAGGAATCAAAGGTAAATATCTCAATATAATAAAGGGAATATATGAAAAATCAATAGCTAGCATCACACTCAAGACAGATTGAAAGCTTTTCCCCTAAGGGCAGGACCAAGACAAGGACGCCCACCGTCACCACTAATATTCAACATTGTGCTAGAAGTTCTAGCTAGAGCAATAAGGTGGGGCAAAGAAAAAAAAGGCATCCAAATTGAAAAGGAAGAAGTAAAGCTCTCATTATTTGCAGATTATATGATACTATACTTGGAAGATCCTAAAAAATCTACAGCAAAGTTACTTGAGACAATCAACAAATTCAGCAAGGTGACAGGATATATAATTAGTGTGCAAAAATCAGTAACATATCTATATACAAGCAATGACCTAGCTGAGGAGTAAGTTAAGGAAAAAATTCCATTCAAAATAGCAACTAAAAGAATCAAATATTTATGAATGAATTTAACTAGGGACATAAGTGACTTGTACACAGAAAACTACATAACATTGCTAAAGGAGATCTAAATAGGTGGAAAGGCATTCCCTGCTCATGGATAGGAAGGCTAAATATAGTTACGATGTCAATCCTGCCCAAACTGATCTACAGATTCAACACATTACCAAACAAAATTCCAACAATCTACTTTGAAGATTTGGAAAAGCTAATTACCAAATTCATCTGAAAGGGAAAGAAACCCCAGATAGCTAAAATCATCCTTAAAAAAGAAGAACAAAGTGGGAGAATTAACACTTCCTGACTTTAAAATCTATTATAAAGCCACAGTGGTCAAAACAGCATGGCACTGGCACAGTGACCAATGGAATAAAATTAAGAGTGCAGAAATAGACCACCAATATTATGGTCAACTGTTTTTTGACAAGGCCCTCATATCCTCTGAAATGGGACAAAATAATCTTTTCAATAATTGGGCATGGAAGAACTGGATATCAATATCCAAGAGAATGAAAGAGGACCCTTAACTTACATGCTACACAAAAATTAACTCAAAGTAGATCAAACATCTAAACACAAGAATTAGCATCATAAAAGAAGAAAATGTAGGGAAACATCTTCAAGACCTAGTAATAGGAGGCAGCTTCTTAAACTTTACACCCAAAGAACAAGCAACAAAAGAAAAAACAGATAAATGGGAACTCCTCAAAATCAAATGCACCTGCACCTCAAAAGACTTTGTCAAAAAGGTGAAGAGGCAGCCAACTCAATGGGAGAAAATATTTGGAAATCACATATTGAACAAAGGTTTTATTCCTGTATATACAGAGAAATCATACAACTCAACCACAAAAAAACAAACAACCCAACTATAAAAAGAGCTAAAGATATGAATAGGCATTTTTCTGAAGAGCAAATACAGATGTCTCAAAAGCGCATGAAGAGGGCGGGCCACATTGGCTCAGCCATCAAGAATGCTTGCCTGCCATGCCAGAGGACCCGGGTTCGATTCCCGGTGCCTGCCCATGTAAAAAAAAAAAAAAGCGCATGAAGAGATGCTCATCTTAATTGGCTATAAGGGAAATGCAGATCGAGACTACAATGAGATACCACCTCACACCTCTCAGAATGACTGCTATTAAGCAAAGAAGAAACTATAAAATGTTGGAGAACATTTCTCAACATTCCCACTTATGTACTGCTGGTGGGAATGTATAATGGTGCAACCACTATAGAAGGCTCTTTGGCAGTTCCTTAGGAAACTAAATATTGAGTTGCCCTATGACCCAGCAATAGCACTACTTGGTATATACCCAGAAGAGCTGAAAGTAATGATACAAACAGACATTTGCACACCGATGTTCATAGCAGCATTATTCACAATCACCAAAAGATGGAAAGAAACCAAATGCCCATCAACAGATGAGTGGATCAACAAAATATGGTATATACATGTGATGGAATATTATGCAGCAGTAATATAAAATGACGTTCTGAAGCACATGACAAGATGGATGAGCCGTGAGGACATAATCCTGAGTGAAATTAGCCAGAACAAAAGGATAGATACTGTATGATTCCACTTTTATGACCAGCATAAAGGTATAATCAGAGGTTTATAATAAGGAATACAAGGAACTAAGAGATACATAGAAGCTAGAGATGGGTGAACCGTTAGCTAATGAGGTAGAACTCCGATGTAAGGGAATAGATAGGAGTGAAGGTGGTAATATATTAGATCTATAAGTAATATTACCATATTGAATATGAACAAGATTGAAAGGGGTTGTATAGATCTATGTGTCCACTGACTCACACTAGAAATATGAATGAGTTCTCATAAGAATTACTTCAAAGATATGATTCTTGTATAAAGAGAGAATAAGTCTAGGGTACAGGGGGAAAATGCTATTGCATGCTATGAGCTATGTTCGAAAGGAAACCATCAGCACTACCACAGTAACAGCAGAGGGGGGAGGGGCAAGAGTTAAGAGGAGGTTTAGATTTCCTATTTGGTGAGAGTGTGTTTATTGGTTTTCTTTCTCTTGGGAACAATGAAATTATCCTAAATTGAAAATGTTGATGGACTGTGGACTTTGGTCCCTTTACATGATGCCCAATGAATACAGGTGGCTGAAGGATGCACTGACAGAGAATAGATTGGCGAAAAATCATGTATACTTATGAACGAAGGTTGTGCTCCTATGAAAAGGAGCAAAGTTGTGAATGAACATGTGGGACATTTGATGATACAAAATAAGCCAGAAACAGAAGAACTAGAATAGTAAGGTCACGTTTAGAAAATGCTTATAAGAAAACAGGGGCCTAGATTGTCAGCTTTTAGACAAATTAAGTTCTGAGTGGTGATTATTATTTCTGGATTTTGAGAAACTGTTTTATATATATAACCTGATATTTAGAGATAAGAATGAAGTCAAATAGTTGGGGTTAAAGTAATTCAGAACATAAGGGTAAGGAAGACAGTGTCTATATTTTAGAACCACACATATTCTTTGAGACCAATGGAAGAAAGGTTTATTTGGTCTGGAACTGAAACTTTCTGTGGTGCATAATCTAATTCAACCTACCTGGATAGCTCATCTGAACAATTGAAACATAAGAAGCACAGAATAAGGAAGAGGTATTTTAATCCTCTATAGATTATTGTAATGCCTGGATATATCCGAGAGTATATTAAACAGATAATCAAAAAGTATTGGCAAAATCCCCTGAGGGATGGGAGAAAGACTATGGAACTATTAAACCTTACCATCAGAGAATTTCTTGATACTGTGTCAAACTTTAGGGACACCCAAATCAATAGTCCACACACTCGATCATGAGGCTTACTCTTGTGAAGCTTATGTAGGTAGCAGAGAAGCTTAGACTACATATAAGCATTCCTAAGAGTTACTTCTGGAGGACCTCTGTTGTTGCTCAGATTTGGCCTCAGTCTCTCTAAGCCCAACTCTGAAAAGTGAAATCATTTCCAGTGGCAATGACATCCAGGGGTGAATATCTCCCTGGCAATGTGTGAGATGACTCCCAGGGATGAATCCAGAACCGGCACCATGGGATCAATAATTCCATCCTGACCAAAAGGGGAAAAGAAGTGTAATTAATTAAGTATCAGTGGCAGAGAGAGTTCAAATAGAGTGGAGAGGCTTCTCTGGAGGTTGCTCTTATGCAAGCTTCAGTTAGAACTTGCTACCTGTCATAACCTGCCAAGCCCCAACCAGGACCATTCCAGCCAATCCTAAAGAACACCTAGGGTAATACAAAACATTCCATAAAGGTTCCGGGCACTAGAGTAACTTTCCAGAAACCTAGAACCTGCAGGTGTGTTCCTGGTCCAGATAAGTTCTGAAACTTAGTCCAGCCTCTCCAGAATATCAGATAGTTCCAATTCCCTACCCTATGTTATCGATAGGCCTTTCCAATATGAAAAATTTGTAATTGCCATAGCCTAAACACCCTTAAGGAGAGGGATGGAAAGATCAAAGGTGATGGTGGAGTTATACATAGAGGTTAGGACTTAAATAAATATGAATGCTGAATCATGTATTGAGATCTCTTTTAGTGTCGTGTATTATACAGCAACTAGAAGTAAAAACCTAAAATTGCGGAATTGTAACCCATGCCAAACACTGAAATATGTTCTACAACTAATGGTGGTGTTATGCTTTGAAATTTATAGCTTTTCGTATATATGTTGTTGTTCACAAAAAAAGAAGGAAAAGTGTCAATTGTGATGACAAAAAAAGTATTTAAGACCTCTAGCCTCCTATATTCTGGAGCAGCTAGAAGGAAAAATATATATGATAGAATCATATGGTAGCCCATAACAAACTCTGTGATCTGTCCTGTAACTACTTATTAAAGAGTACTTTGAAAACTATTGCTTTTGTTTCTTTGCTTTGTGTATAAGTTATATTATACAATAAAAGATAAAAATAAAAAAAATTATGTCCTATTTCTTATCATTCAGCTACATCATTAGATTAGGGTTTTGTAAATTATTTCAAAATTCATGAGACATAATAGGCATTATCATAATAATGACTTGTGCAGACAGAGGTAATTAGTTAAGAAAATCCAAGACTTTAGAACTGAAAATGCCTCACAAAGTATAAAGTTACTTTTTAAGAAAATTCAGCAATATGTCTCACGAAACTCATAATTTATGTCAATTTTAAATTCTGAAAATCCCTTTCATACCCATAGACCAAACCTATGTGGAAGGAAAGCATGAGGATATAAAACAATTCAACAGTACTGCAGTACCTTTGGAAGTAAATAATTCCACTGGAAATAATTCTAATTTAAATCAAAACATGTTATAACTGGATGTATAAAAGTTCTATCAGCTTCTGTGTAACATGGAATGTAGGATAACCTCTGTGCCAGTTTGAAGATGTGTATGCCTCAATAAAGCCATGTCCTTTAATTCTGATTCAATATTGTAGGGTAGAAAGTCTTTGATTAAATTATCTTCACAAAGATATGGCACTGCCAATTGTGGGTGTGACCTTTTAGTTGGATGGACATGTAGCCCCACCCATTCAAGGTGAATCTTGATTAGTTTGCTGGAGTCCTTTGGAAAAGGAAACATTTTGGAAAAAGTACAGACCCAATGCAGACACTTGGAGAACAATTGCTTTGGAGCTGACAGAGCCAATATGAGACTTAGATATTTGGAGATGCAGGGTCCAACAGATGTTGCCATGTACCTTCCCATGAGATACTAAGCAAGCCAGAACCCAGAGCTGTGTCCCAGAGGAGTTAAGTGAAGGCCCAGATACGCCATGTGAGGAACCCCCACAGGAAACAGTGGTTGAAAGCAACAGAGCACAGGAGCAAAGGAACAGCAGATGCCAGCCACATGCCTTGCCAGCTTAGTTAAGCTCTCAGGAAAGGTGTTGCAGATGTCATCAGCCTTTCCTGAGAGAAGCTAACTTCTTTTCGGTGTCTTAATTTGGACATTTTATCAGCACTAGAACTGTTAACTTGTACTTATTAAATTCCCTTTTTAAAAGCTGTTACATTTCTGGTATATTGCTTTCCGGTAGCATTAGCAAACTACTACAACCTCCAACCTGAATTTTTATAATACAGTAACAAAATGCAAATGATTTTAATGCCCAAAAAATCATGTGTTCTTCAACACAAAGTTTATCATAGACAACCTTGTGCAAATACCACTAAATGCTCAACTTTATCTTAATATTTAATCTTCCTTCAGAGCTTTGTTTATCATTGCAAAAAGGAAACTAAGAAAAAGTGAAGATCTCAAAACAGTGGCATAGATTTGATCCTACCTCTTTACTTGATTTCATATAGAAAACATGAATAAAATTCTTGCTACAAAATGAAATAAATTCACTAATTTCAAATTTAAAATGTAATTAGTTTCTCAAGCCTTAATACTTTTCCATCACTGTCAGATCTACTATAAACAAGGATTTGGTGAACAGGTTTTGAAAACAATTATGTTTTCTTCCTGTCTAGTTGAAGTGTTGCATTGCAGAAAGAAGGCATTCATTCTATGAATGAATTCTAAATGAATCCAATGTAAAACAAAAAGATGCCTTATGAACTATTTGACAGAATATAGGATATTCTAATGATAAATGGACTCCTTATGTCATTTATTAACAGAGATAGTAACAGTCCCAATAAAGATATAAAAGAAAATAAGTATTAAAAGTTTTCAATACTTTTTCATGTTTTGGTTTTGGTTTTGATGTGAATGACTTTACTCTTTTAATAGCTTATTTGTATTATCCAAGTATAAATATATATATTTAAGGTTAAATTTGGAATATTTTAGGTCTTCACTACCACTTGCTAAATAACTGCCAATTTTTATTAGTATATATGCATCATCTAACTATTATTGAATATATCATGTCATATGATGTCACTATTATAATTTCCAAATTACTTATGCTACTATAATAGCATTACATGGAAACCAGTTGGTGTATAGAAAATGAAATTGCCTTGGTTAAAGACAGCCATGACTTTAGACACTCACCTCTGTCGCTTAAAACCTAGATAACTTTGGAAATGTAATTTAGCCCCTCTGATATTCAATTTTACCCATTTTCAGAATGAAAATAATAGTGCCCAGCTACAGCATAATGACCTAACAAGTAGTATGGTTAATCACAAGAGGATTCTACCAATGTGAAGAAGGGAATGATTATTCCTTCATAATGCTTGATAGATGATATATGACAAAGTTTCTTAGACTTCTGCTAATTCCATCTAGTGGGTTAGTATTGCCAAATGGTGGACCCTACTTTAAGGGAGATTTTTGCATCATCTATCAGGAAATTTGAATTATTTGATATTCCTTTAAGTCACTTGCTAATGATGGTGCATATGCCCTTGTCTTCATAGAATGCATATAGGTTGCTCACATATTAGTAGTTAGTGATTTTTTAAATATATTATGTTACATGGCTAATTCCATTCTTTACATTTTTCTAATTTCCAAATATATTGTGGCTTATTTGGACAAAGCCTGGCTTTTGTCTAAGATATGTATTTTTATGATTTCCCATTGTAAACCTCCTGTATTAGTTACCAAGTAAGAGAAGAGAATGCTAGATTTCTCCTTTTTATAATATACTATAGAAGTATGACTATAAAATTTTTGACAAGATATTAGGAAAATACTTTCCCACTGACAATTAAAAAATAAAATTGCTAAATTATCATTAACCTGGATTACCAAATTAACAGAATCAAACAAACATGCCTTATAATGGTTAAACTCATGCATGTTTTTTAAACCAAGATCAGTCATAATCATTATCATGAAGAAAAAGTGCTTAGCCCATTGTGCAGTAGTGTCAAATTAAAATAATCTAATAAAAGTAGGTAATTTTTTCATACCTGTTACTTAATGTGATTGATGACATGGGCATAAATATTGAAATTAATATAAAGTACACTGGGTGAGGTGTGGCTCCATGAGAATATCATTAACTGAGCAACATAATAGACTATTAAATAATTAGTCATGTTTTCTGGCTCTAGGTTCTACCACAATTCTGATCATTTCAACAGTTAAAAAGTCTTGGAATTAGCCAAATTTTAAAATAAATATACCTGGGTGGGCAATGGTGGCTCAATGGCAGAGTTCTTGCCTGTTGTGCTGGAGACCCAGATTTGATTCCTGGAGCCTGCCCACGCCAAAAAAAAATAAAGAAAGAAATATTCCTTCTTATACAAAATATTGTTGAACGAAATCAAAGTGGACTTAAATTAATGGAGAGATAGGCCATGCTATGGATTATAAGATTCAACATTATTAGGACATCAGTTCTCAATATAATCTACAGATTCAATATAATCCCTATCAAATTTCTGGCTGTGTTTCTTATGGATGCTAACAAGCTAATTTTAAATTTACATTGATGTGCTGGTTTGAAAGGATGCATGCCCCCTAGAAAAGCCATGTTTTAATCAAAATCTCATTTCGCAAAAGTAGAATAATCCCTGTTCAATACTGTGTGTTTGAAACTGTGACTGGATTGTCTCCCTGGTTGATGTGATTTAGTCAAGAGTGGTTGTTAAACTGGATTAAGTGACAACATGCCTCCATCCATTTGGGTGGTCTTGATTGGTTTACTGGAGCCCTATAATAGAAGAAACATTTTGGGGAAGGAGATTCAGAGAAAACAGAGAATGCTGCAGCACACGAAGCAGAGTCAGTGACCTTTGGCGATAAAGAAGGAAAACACATCCCGGGGAGCTTCATGAAACCGGAAGCCAGGAGAGAAAGCTAGCAGATGATGCCATGTTTGCCATGTGCCCTTCCAGCTGAGAGAGAAACCTTGACTTGTTCACCATGTGCCTTCTCATTTGAGAGAGAAAACCCGAACTTCATCGGCCTTCTTGAACCAAGGTATCTTTCCCTGGATGCCTTAGATTGGACATTTCTATAGACTTGTTTTGATTGGGACATTTTCTCGGCCTTGGAACTGTGAACTAGCAACTTATTAAATTCCCCTTTTTGAAAACCTTTCCATTTCTGGTATATTGCATTCCAGCAGCTAGCAAACCAGAACAATTAAAATGAAAAAAAAAAAAAAAAAAACCTAGCAAAGGCAAAGCAATTTATAAAAAGAAGAACAAAATTGGAAGACTTATGGGATATTATTTTAAGTAATTAAGTGTAGTGTTGGAAAAAGAAGACACGCACATCAATGAAGCAGAAAAGAGAGTGAAAATAAAAAGACCTAAATAATGGGGTCAATAGGTTTCTGATAAAGAATCAAAAGCAAGAAAATAGAGAAAGGATGGTCTTTTCATTATATGGTGTGAGAACAACTTGATGTCATACGTAAATATATATATCTGCACATGAAAATAGCCTTGAAAAATAACCTTGACACATGACTTCCATTTTAATAAAAAAAAATAATGGATCATTAGACTGATGTCAGCAAGAGAATTAAGTAGGAAGCTCTAAAGTTGCATCTCCACACAGAAACATTAAAAAATATGCAGACCTGGTGCCTACCCATGCAAAAAAAAAAATTAAAAACAACCAGACAAACAAAATGCAGAAATCATCAGAACCAACTTTCTCAGATCTCTAGAAAACAGTCAAATAATCAAGAGACCCTGAATCCAGGAAAACACAACTTAAAAACAGTAGGAAAGCCTTGTGGCACTTTTACTATCCTTTCACACACACCCTCATCGGCTCAGTGTGGTAGCCTATAAGAAAGGAGCCTGTACTCTTGGGATGGCCCTTGGTTCTTGGTTAAAAAGCAAGCACATAACAGCTTATTTGCAAATTACAGTTCATGTATTTCTGTTACATTCCACTTGGTAGCTACTTGAAGGACTAACCCAAGATACTTATATAGAAAGAAGAACAAAATTGGAAGACTTATGGGCTATTATTTTAAGTAATTAAGTGCAGTGGTGGAAGTCTCTATCTTGCCTATCTCACTTGGGATGGAGAAGGAACAGGAATGGCTGCAAGAATACTGTAAAGGGGAATCAAATCATAGCTGTGTAGGGAAAATTATTATGGTTGAGTTATACAGTTGAGCACTTGGAGCCTGAGAGGAAAGGCTGTGAAGAGTTTCCTCAGGAAAGGGGGACATTTGGTTGTATCTATGCACAGAAAGCCAAGTGCAAGCTCAAAGCTGAATACAAGCTTAGAAAAGACCTGAGAAGATAATAAATGTTCAGTTAGGTCTGATCTATACACTCTCTGCAAGCAAATATGGTTAACTGCTAAATAAAAGCCTTAGCACAGAGCTTATCCACAAGGACTGGGAGAAATGGTTTGTTGTTTCGTGTTTTTAACATACCGTTCTAGTTTGCTAGCTGCCGGAATGCAACACACCAGAGACAGATTAGCTTTTAATAAAAGGGGATTTATTTTGTTAGTTCTTCAGAGGAAAGGCAGCTAACTTTCAACTGAAGTTCTTTCTTATGTGCAAAGGCTCAGGGCCATTTCTGCTGGCCTTCTCTCCAGGCCTCTGGGTTCCAACAACTTTCCCCAGGGTGATTTCTTTCTGTATCTCCAAAGGCCTTGGCTGAGCTGCAAGTGCTGAGATGAGGTATGCTGAGCTGCTTGGGCTGTGCTACATTGAGCTCTCTCATTTAAGCACAAACCAATTAAATCAAACATTCATTACAGCAGGCATGCCTCTTAGCTACCTGCAGATGTAATGAGCAACAAATGAGGTTCATGTACCATTGGCTCATGTCCATAGCAACAGAACTAGGTACCCTCACCTGGCCAAGTTGACAAGTGAATCTAACTACCACACATACTAACATCTGAGAAAACCTTACAGTAAGTGGATACAAACTAAAGAAGCAGAGATTTCAGTGACTATGCATGATAAGGAATATAGTCCTTGCAAAAAAAAAAAAAAAGAAAGAGTTTAGAAAAATCAGTAAATAAATACAGCCTTCAACAATTAAAATAAATAAACAAAACAGAAAACCATAAGAAGGGAGTGTATGTGATTCCCAGAGTTAATATCTTAAATATCCAAATGTCCAGATTTCAACAAAAAATCCCAAGACATATAAAGAAAAATGATAATATGGAACAGTTAAAGAAAGAAAATAACTCAACAGAAACCACCCTGAAGGAAATCAACATGTTGGAATTTCTAATCTAGTAACTGTCCTAAATATGTTCAATGCTCAAAAGGAAAACACAGACACAAACAACTAAAGAAAATCTGGAAAATGATATATAAACAAAATGAATATTTCAATAAAGAAAGAAATTACAAAAAGGAATCAAACAGAAATTCTGGTGCTAAAAAGTACAATGACTCAAAAATTTTGCTGGAGTCTTCAACAGCAGATTTGAACAGGAAGAAAAAATAATCAGCAAATTTTAAGATGGAGCAGTTTAAATGATCCATTCTGAGGTGTATAGAGAACAAAAGAGTGAAAATGTGAAATGTAGCCTAAGGGATGTGTGGGACCCTGCCATCCATATTAATATGCACATTATGTGAGTCCCAGTAGAAGAAATTAAAGAAAGAAGGGGCAGAAGGAATATTTGAGGAAACTTAATGAATGAAAACTTCACAAATTTGATGAAAGACATGAACATGTACATCCAAGAAATTCAAAGAACTCTAAATTGGATAAATTCTAAGAGATTTACACTATAAGACATTATAACCACACTCTCAAGTGACAAAGATAATGAGAAAAGCCTGCAAGCAGTAAATGAGAAGCAATCCATGATTTACCAGGGAGCCTCAATAAGATTAAATGCTAATATTTCATCAGAAACCATGAAGGCAAGAAAGTAGTACACAGTATGTTTCCAGTGCAGAAAGAAAACGAATTGTCAATTGTTCTATATTAAGTAAAATTGTTCCTCAAAATGAGAGAGACATTACGATATACCCAGATAAATCAAAGCTAAGGGAATTTGTAACAACTAGACAAGCTTTAAAATAAACGGTGAAGGGAATTTTTCAGGTTGAAAGGAAAGCACAGCAGACAGTAGCTCAAAGCTATATGAGGAAGTAAAGATCTCTGTAAAAAGTAACAACATAAGTAAAATATAAATGTTAGTATTGCTTTTTATTGAAAACCCTAATTTTCACTACTTATGTGATTTAAAGGACAAATGCATGCAAAATAATTACAAATCTATGGCTTGCGGTATACAATGTATAGATTTAAGATGTTAAATTTAAGCCCCATAGTTAACATCAAAAAAATATTTTTAAAATACACACAAATGAAAATGAGCAGGTATTCTAAATGGTTTACCGCTAAAGATCAACTAAACACAAAAGCAGCCAATAATGGAAAAAAGGAGAGATGAAAATGCATTAGACTTACAATGTCAAATACAAAAATGATAGAAGTCCTGCCTTACCAGTGATTACTTTAAATTCAAATAGACTATTCTATCAAAAGACAGAGATTTGTAGAATCGATTTAAAAAGCATGATTTAACCATATACTTTTCCCAAGAGACTCTAAATCCCAAAACACACATAGAGGGAAAGTAAATGGATGGGAAAAAATTCCTTGCAAATAGTAACCAAAAAAAGTGCTGGGTGGGTACACTGTTATCAGATAAAATAGGTTTTAAGACAAAAGCTTTTACAAGGAAGAAAGAAGCACACTATATATTGATGAAAGGGCCAATTTAATAATGATGAACATATATGCACCAAGTAAAAGAGCTCCAAATTATAGGAAGCCAAACAATGACACATTTGAAGGGTAAAATAGACAGTTCTACAATAACAGTTGGAGAATTCACTAAACCAATTTCAATAATGTATAGAACATCTAGATGGAAGGGCAATGAGGAAATAGAGGACTTGAATAATCCTTCAAGTCAAATAGAATTAATAGATAAATATATACACTCCACCCAATGACAGCAGAATGCACATTCTTCTCAAGCACACCTGGAATATTTTTCAGGATAGACCATATGATAAGTCAAAAAAAAAAAAAAAGTCTCAGTGAATGTTTAAAAGTTAAAGCTTACAATGTATTTTCTCCAACCATAATAGAATGATGCTCTAATTTAGTAACAGAAGCTGAAAAATTCACAAATATGTGGAAATTAAACCACAAACTAAAAATAATGCATCAAAGGAAAAAATCACAAGGAAAATCAGAAAATAAATGGAGGAGAATGAAAACAAAAACAAAAACTTATGAGATAAAACTAAGACAATGCTTAGAGAGAAATTTATAATGTCTGCATTAAAAAAGAAGAAAGGTCTAATTTTGGTTGCCAAACTTCACACCTTGAGGAATTAGAAAAATAAATGCAAAGCAAAGCACAGTTAACAGATGGAAGGAAATAATAAAGATACATGAAGATAAATGAAATAGAGAATAGAAAAACAATAGAGAAAACAATGAAATCAAAAGTTGGTTCTTAGAAATAATGGTCTTTGAAATAAAAAGTCTAATTAGAGAATCAACACTTTCAAATGTACAACTTACTGTAAAACTATAGCAATCAAAGCAGTGTACTAACAATTGACACATAGACCAATAGCATAGAACTGAGAGTTCAGAAGTAAATCCACACATCTATGGCTAATTGACTTGACAAGGGTGCCAAATCCACTCAGTGCGTAAAGAAGAGTTTCTTCAATAAATGGTGCTGAGAAGACTTGATTTCTACATGAAAAAGAATGTAGTTAGACTCCTACCTTACATCATATACAAAAATTAACTAAAAAATATAGAACCTACCTAAACATAGTGGGAAAAAAACATACCATAAAACTTTAAGAAGAAAACATAGTAGGAAATCTTCATGACTTTGTATTTGGCAATGGATTCTTATATATGACACCGAAAGTATAAGCAACAACGACAACAAAATAGATATACTGGAATGGACTTTATTAAAATTAAAAACTTTTGTATATCAAGGATACTCTCAGAAAGTAAACACACACACACACACATACACAACCTACAGAGAAAATAATTACAAAACATATATCTGACAAGGACTTAATATCTAGAATATATAAAAAACTACTACCAGTCAACAATGGGGGGACAGACAATCCAATTAAAAAATGGGCAAAGGACTTGAGAGGACATTTGTCCAAAGAAGATTTACAGATCACCAATAAGCACATTAAAAGGTGCTCGACATTAATTGTCATTAATGAGCTTTAAACCAAAACTACAATGAAATACCATATAACATCCTCTATTATTAAAACAATGGAAAATTAAAAATGTTGATGAATATTTGGAAAAACTGTGCATTTTTAATTGCCTTGTGCATTGCTGCTGGGAATGTAGAATGGTGCAAATGCTGTGAAAAACAGTTTGGCTATTTCTCAAAAAGTTAAGCATAGACTTAGCATATCAGCTGCAGTTCTACTCCTATGTAGATGACATATGAACAGAAGTATATACACCAATAATAATAATAGTGTCATTCACAAAAAGCAAAAGGTGGAAACAACCTAAGTTTCCTTCAATAGATGACTGGACAAGCAAAATGTGCTATACACACACAATAGAATATTATTCGGCCATAATACATAATGAAGTGCTGATACATGAATGTAAGATGAAAAGATTATACTAAGTGAATTTTTAGCACAAAATTAAAACTGGTTAAAAGTGCAGATGTTATATTACCACAATAGAAATTGTTAATTGCAGAAAACAATGAATGGCTCATAGACATAAACATCAAATGTAAAACTATAAAACTTCTGGAAGAATGCTGGAGAAAAGATTTCTGAGTTTGGATTAAGCAAAGAGTCTTAGATATGAGGTGACAGGAAAAGCAAAATCTATAAAATAAAATATTATAAGTTGGGTTTCATAAAAATGGGAAAAATTTAGTCTTTAAAAGACATTTAAAGAGAATAAAAAGGCTAGACAACCAGGGAAAATATTTAGAAAACACACATCAGAAAATTGTTTGTATCCAGCACATATAAATTACTCTCAAAATTTAACAAAAGAAAGCAAACAACTCAATAAAAAAAATTAGTAAACAATTTGAACAGTCTATTAAACAGAAATAGAGATGGTAAATGAGGACATGGTAAATGATTATCAAAACTAGTCATTAAGGAAATGCAAATTAAAATACAATGCAGGGCGGTGCAACAGTGGCTCAGTGGCAGAGTTCTTGTGTGCCATGCCAGAGACCCGGGTTCAATTCCCCGAGCCCGCCCATGCTAAAAACAACATCATCAACAACAACAACACAATGCCATACTATGTACCCATTAAATGGCTAAAATAAAATCTAAAAATTAAAAATAAAAAAACCCCAGAAAACTGACAATACCTAGTACTGGTGTGGACACAGAGCAACCAGATTCTTATAGGTTTGCCGATGGTATTGCAAAATGGTATTGCTCGTTGAGAAACAATTTAAAAGTTTCTTATAAAGTTAACACAGACATACCACACGAGTAAGAAATCCTACTCCTAGGTATTTATCTAAGAGAAATAAAGTGTATGTTTCCATAAAAACTTGTAGGTGAATGTTTATTACAACTTTACCCATAATCAACATAAACTGAAAGCAACCTGAATGTCCTTCAATTAAGTAGATAAACAAATTGTGGTACATGTACAAAAACGTTTCAGTCCTGTTGACACACACAGCAAATTGTATGAATCTAAAATGCATTATGCTAAGTGAAAGAATACAGATCCTAAAGGCTACTATCTGTACAGTCCATTTATGTGCCATTCTGGACAAGGCAAAAACATATGAACAGAGAATAGGTCAGCAGTCACCAGAAGTTAGAGGTGGGGATGGGGTAAAGAATTTGATTACGAAGGGAATTGTGAGAGGTAATGGGACTAGTCTGGAAATTGTGGGAGGTAATGGGACTAATTTGGAAATTGTGGGGGGTAATGGAACTGAGATGTTGATTGTGGTTGTGGTTATACAACTCTAAGCATTCATAAAAACTCATAAAACTGTAACCAAAAATAGTAAATTTTGCCATATGCAGATTTAAAAAAAATAATTTAAAGAATACTTCCTTTTCTACTTTGTTAACTGTAGAATCACACGGAGCTGGTGCAGTTTAAGTTGGAAGAATCTACATTGTTTGTATTTTGGATCTTCTCTTTACTACCTGAGTGAGTCATAATGTCTGAGTCTCAGTTTATAATAAGTAAAGTGGAGATAACAATACTCACCTTAAGTTTCCACGCCTTTTGTGAAATGAGCAAGAGTAATAATCCCCATAATTATGGTTGAGAGCTAAATGAAATGATTCGTATAGAAGGCCTGGTACAAAGTAAGTACTCAGTAAAAGGAAACGATGATGATATAGATGAGGAGAGACAAAGACAACAACCACAATGATAACAATCTCCACTAGGGGGTGCTATTTAGGGAGAAATTATGCTTGAAAACTGATCTGACTCTTGGAGTTCAGATTCTTTGATCACATTGTGTTGTATATTTCCCTAAAAGATCCTCTAGTCCCATGAGTAATGAGATTTTCAACAAATGGATACTTCCAAGATGGATACAGTCATAAATATGTATTAGGCACTTATATATAAAGTACTGCTAAACAGGTGTTCTATGTAAAAGATGTGTTTAGAGTATCTGAAAGGTCTTTAATTAAACAAAGTACAATGGTCTCTTTTAGAATACACAAATCCTTGGCTTACGTGATCTCACCGTAGTCCTCCTTGTTACTTCTAAGGCTATTCTTTGGTGTATTCAGTTTCTAAGCCCCAAAGCTATGGGGGATTCTGGGGCCTTTGCATTGGTGGCTATGACTTTTTAGTGAAAATTGTTGATATCATTTTGGTTTCCTTGCCTACAAAATTCTTAGAATCAAGAAAATCATCTGAGGACCCTGAAGCCTTGGATGACTATTTTAGTATTTTGAGTAAAATACTAAAACACAGTGCCAGGTCATGCCTGAACTTACATAGTCCCTAGAGACGATGGCAATCCACCTCACAGGCGGGAGCAAGGAAGAGGCTTACACTCTTTTGCCATCCCTAACAAGGCAAGTTCTTCACGTAGAACTAAGGAGTTTGGTCAGAGGTTAGAAGAAGAAAAGAGCAACCCACATATGCAAATTTGTAAAAATTTTAAGAAGCTATTCATGTTTAGGGGAGAGCTCATGAATGTGTTTACATTCATTGATACTAACCAAGCATCATATATTGGGAGGAGCACTCAGCCAGGATTCATGAGAAATGGTGTTTAGACCTGACTGCAGAAGAGACTTTCCATTCCATCAGAGACCAAGCCTAGAGTGTCAATTAAGGTTTTTGTTTTGTTTTGTTTTTGACAATTAAGTTTCAAGTTGAGTCTGTTTAACTCAACTAATTATATAACTGGCCGTTTTAACTACTATGAAGCAGTCATGGGACAAACACTGCTTAACACTTCATTTCCATTTATGTTTTTTCTTCTTTTTAATGATAGTATCATCCAAATCAAATAGTACTAAAACTATGAATTCAATGTTTGACTTTTCAGGGTAGAGAAGGAAATAGTAAAATGGCATTCTCAGGTAATGTGATTTAGTACGTACTTGAAGCCTTAGGCAAGAAGTAAAAATTTATCTTGAATTTGACTGGCAAGAGAAAAAAGATCTTGGTGAATGCGGAAGAAAGCTCTTAATATTCTATCAGGTTCTCATACAGAGAAAAAATATGCAGGATTTTTAAATGCAGGGAAAACTGTCAATGCCAAAGGAAAGAAAAAGCAAACTACTTAAAGTTATAAATATACAGAAATGATAAAGGGTCTTGGAAAGTATGGGAATAGTACTTTATTCACCTTTATGACTTTAGAAATTGGAATATGGTATAAAGCATAGTTAATTTATGTTTTTAATTGTCAATAATTGATGATTTTAAAAACAGGGTTACTCAGAAGTAGACCACAATGGGTATTCTCAATAGGCCCCATAGGAAGTAAATTATAAAGTCCCCATCTGTGCTCACAGAAAAAAAAAAATCCATTACCTTTTTCTCTTTATTGGCATAATGGTTCTTCAAAATGGCTTACAACTGAGCTTACATTTCACACATGAACTTTTGATTGAGCTCACCTGTTGTGAGCTGCTTTAAGTGCCCACATTTTCACTAGCAGCTGTAGATTGCCAAAACTGGGGCTTTTATGTTTTAAACAAATTGAGGGAGCATTTCCTTTGTTCCACTCTCACTTTAATGCTAAACAAATTGCTCACATTTGGAAACCTGAGCATTGATAATGGAACCCTGCTTATCTAGCAGGTTTATCCTGCCTTGCCTACCACTCCCCTGCTACAGGGCCTTCCCAAACCAACATGGCGCTAGTTGGCCCTGCTCACAGTCCTCTTTGCTGAGGTCATACCACATACCCAACAGCGGGGGTGGTTGGGATCTCGGGCACTTATGGGTAGGGCAGGCAGTGGGGCGTCTAATCGTGGAGTGTCTGGCAGGCAAGAAGATCTTGATATCCCCAGAATGTTCTAGGCCTTCATCCCATTGGCATCTGCTTTGGTTTGCTAAAGCTGCCAGAATGCAACATACCAGAAATGGGTTGGCTTTTTTAAAGGATATTTATTAGGTTACAAATTTACAGTGCTAAGACCATGAAAATGACTATATTAAGGAATCAAGAGGAAGATACCTTGACTCTGAAGAAAGTTCAACAGCATCTGATTTTTTTCTGTCACATGGGAAGCCACATGGCTGGCAGCTGCTGCTCCTTTGCTCCCGAGCTGCGTTACTTTCAGCTTACAGTTCCACTGGCTTTCCCCCTGAGTGTCTGTGGGGCCTTGCTGGCTCCCCAGTGTCCTGCAGCTCTCTGGGTCCTACAGGTCCACTCTCAGCCTTTCTGGGGCATTTCTTTTTCTCTCTCTTGTTCCTGAGTTGGCTCCAAAATGTCTCTGAGCATTTCTTTCTTTCTCTTAACATCTGTGGGGTCTCTCTCATAAATGGCTCTAAGAAAAGATTAAGAACCCGCCCTGAACTGGATGGGCCCCATCTCCATGGAAACAACCTAATCAAAAAGTCCCACCCACAATAGGTCTGCACCAAAAGATTGCATTTAAAGAGCATGACTTTTCTGGCATGCATAACAGTTTCCAACCAGCAAAGCATCTGACAGGAGAAAGAGATGGGAGAAACTTTAATATCTTCTAGCCCAGTATATGAAAGAAATGATACCAAGAAGGAACAAGAAACAATAACACATATAATGGAAGAAAGCCTAAGGTCTAAGTAGTTGTCTTGATTATCCTATTGAGGCATAAGAGTGAGCTAATTTATCTTTTGAAAGTCCACAATATTTATTAATTTAAAAATCTCATAACATCCCACCGTGCATTAAAGTCTACTTTGTCTATTTTTTACTGTTTGGGCAGAACTGTACCTAAGCCATTCTAAACAAGATACAAGATTTTATCCTGTTTTTAACCCATGTTAAAGTGGCAGTTATGAAAACCCTTTAAATACCCACTTTTTTATTTAATAACCTTAACTGTTCAGACAATTTTCCTAAAATGTACTGAACTGCCCCAGAGGGTGAGATGGCAGAGAAACCCATGCAGAGACAAGTCCCACTCCATCACTTGGTGAGCCCTGACTGAGGCCCATTATCCTCATCTGTAAAATGGGGATGTAGAGAATTCCTATCTTTTACACTCAGCTTGAGTAAACAGCATGTGGAAAAGTCTCTGGTAAAGAATCTATGCCTAAAGAACTATGAAGTTCTTCCTTCCCAGCTTATATTAGAGTCCAGAGCTTCTTATTTTTATTTATTTGTTTTTCACATGGGCAGGCTCTGGGAATTGAACCCAGGTCTCCAGCGCGGCAAGCAAGAATTCTTGCCACTGAGCCACCATTGCACCGCCCAAGTGCTTCTTATTTTGTTCCCTATAAAGGCAAAAATATAGAATAGCTCAGTGACCCCAATATGTACTTAAATATGGCTGCCATGTTCAGCCATTCCTTTCTTAATCCTATACTGCATATGTATATGCAAAGCCCATCACAAATTACAACTGCAAAGAGCTTAGTCAAAGAACAAATTTTTTTTTCAAAAGAAATAGCTCTTATACAGAAAATGGTCCTGAGAAACAAAGCATTAAAAGGAAAAAAATAGATCTTTAATTTTTAAAGGCTAAATAAAGGAACTGGAAGGTTTATTTTGAAAGGAGAATAAAGAGTAGAGAAATAAGTTGTGTTTATCTCTCAGACACTGTGTGTGTGTGTGTGTGTGTGTGTGTGTGTGCATCTGAGGGGCAGAGTAAGAGACAAAGCGAGAAGAGCAAACAGAAAATTAATACTGGGGAACATTTTAAAAAAGGAAAAGTTTACATTTTCCAGCAATTAACATTTCTTCATAGTAGAAATGAAAATGTCATCCTAATTAAATGCTAATTAGGCAGTAAAATGTGCTTTTATTCTATTGTTAATTTTCCATTACATTAAACTTCTCGTCAAAACTTAGGTTTATATACTAATATTTTCTAGTGATAGAACTTCATGTAAAAAGTGGAGAGAGTGCTTTGTCTGCATAAAATTTAGGTCTTCCTATAGCACTATTATTTTATCATTTACAGAGAAAAAGCAAAATATAAATAAAATGAGTAAATAGAAAAGTATGTATTGTCACTGCATATTCCACAAAAGCAAACATTCTTGATAAGAGTCAAGATGCGAGGGACTTCCGGAGAAGATGGCGGCTTAGTAAGACGCGCGGGTCTTAGTTCCTCCTCCAGAAAAGCAACTAAAGAAACAGAAACAATACGAAACAGCTCCCGGAGTTACGACAGAGACCAAAAAGACAGCGTACCCCATTCTGGAACAGCTGAACGGGCAGGGAGAATCTGCTGTGGTGAGATACCCGAGGGCGCGCGTTTTCCCGGCCGGGGTGGCTGGAGACTGGGGTCCCCTCCACGCACGTGGCTCCCCGGTCTGACTGGGAACGTTGGATAGCGGGGCCCTCCCGTCACGCTTGGCGTTTCGGGTCAGCTGGGCAATTAGGACCGGCACTCTCCCAAGCCGCGGCGGCCAGCGACCCCCACCTCCACGCGCGGTTTCCCGGCAGACTGCCGTGCAGACAGACGAGTGCCACGAGCGCCACCTACTGGGTAGGAAAAGAAAAACAGAGCCCAGAGATTTCACAGAAAAAGCTTTCAACCAGCTGGGTCCCACACCCAGGGAAATCTGATCAAATGCCCAGACACCAGCAGAAAATAATGGATGACGCTCGGAAAATTGAAGATATGGCCCAGTCAAAGGAACAAACCAATAGTTCAAATGAGATACAGGAGCTGAGACAACTAATGCTGAATATACGAACAGAAATGGAAAAACTCTTCAAAAACCAAATCAATAAATTGAGGGAGGACATGAAGAAGACATGGGCTGAACAAAAAGAAGAAATAGAAAATCTGAAAAAACAAATCACAGAACTTATGGGAGTGAAGGACAAAGAAGAAAAAATGGAAAAAACAATGGATACCTACAATGGTAGATCTAAAGAGACAGAAGCTACAATTAGTGAACTGGAAGATGGAATATCTGAATTCCAAAAAGAAACAGAAACTATAGGGAAAAGAATGGAAAAACTTGAGCAGGGGATCAGGGAACTGAATGACAATATGAAGCGCACAAATATACGTGTTGTGGGTGTCCCAGAAGGAGAAGAGAAGGGAAAAGGAGGAGAAAAACTAATGGAAGAAATTATCACTGAAAATTTCCCAACTCTTATGAAAGACCTAAATTTGCAGATCCAAGAAGTGCAGCGCACCCCAAAGAGAATAGACCCAAATAGGCATTCTCCAAGACACTTACTAGTTAGAATGTCAGAGGTCAAAGAGAAAGAGAGGATCTTGAAAGCAGCAAGAGAAAAACAATCTGTCACATACAAGGGAAACCTAATAAGACTAGGTGTAGATTTCTCAGCAGAAACCATGGAAGCTAGAAGACAGTGGGATGATATATTTAAATTACTAAAAGAGAAAAACTGCCAACCAAGACTCCTATATCCAGCAAAATTGTCCTTCAAAAATGAAGGAGAAATTAAAACATTTATAGACAAAAAGTCACTGAGAGAATTTGTGACCAAGAGACCAGCTCTGCAAGAAATACTAAAGGGAGTACTAGAGTCAGATACGAAAAGACAGAAGAGAGAGGTATGGAGTAAAGTGTAGAAAGAAGGAAAATCAGATATGATATATATAATACAAAAGCCAAAATGGTAGAGGAAAATATTATCCAAACAGTAATAATACTAAAAGTTAATGGACTGAATTTCCCAATCAAAAGACATAGAATGGCAGAATGGATTACGACCCAGCAATACCACTGCTAGGTATCTACTCAAGGGACTTAAGGGCAAAGACACAGACGGACATTTGCACACCAGTGTTTATAGCAGCATTATCTACAATTGCAAAGAGATGGAAACAGCCAAAATGTTCATCAACAGACGAGTGGCTAAACAAACTGTGGCGTATACCTACGATGGAATATTATGCAGCTTTAAGACAGACTAAACTTATGAAGCATGTAATAACATGGATGGACCTAGAGAACATTATGCTGAGTGAGTCTAGCCCAAAACTAAAGGACAAATACTGTAAGGTCCCACTGATGTGAACCGACATTCGAGAATCAGCTTGGAATATATCATTGGTAACAGAGACCAGCAGGAGTTAGAAACAGGGTAAGATAACGGGTAATTGGAGCTGAAGGGATACAGACTGTGCAACAGGACTAGATACAAAAACTCAAAAATGGACAGCACAATAATACCTAAGTGTAATGTAACTAGGTTGGAACACTGAATGAAGCTGCACCTGAAATATGGTTTTTTGTTTGTTTGTTTGTTTGTGTGTTTGTATCTTTTGTTTTTGTTTTTTTCTTTTTCTTTTATATATATATATATTATTAGTATTATTATTTTAATTCTCTTCTCTATATTAACATTCTATATCTTTTTCTGCTGTTTTGCTAGTTCTTTTCCTAAATCGATACAAATGTACTAAGAAATGATGATCATACATCTATGTGATGATACTAAGAATTACTGAGTGCATTTGTAGAATGGAATGATTTCTAAATGTTGTGTTAATTTCTTTTCTTTTTTTTGATTAATAAAAAAATTTAAAAAAAAAGAGTCAAGATGCATAGGAATTAACCAATATCTAGAAAAAAATGTTTTATTTTTTTCTATTCAGATTGCCCTAGAACAGCATCAAAAACTCCCTTTTCCTTAAAGAATAAAGTCTAAGCCTATTAGCATTTGAGAGCCCCCAAAATGGCCCCTCTTATCCTTCCTAATGAGACTTCTGACTTCCCTGTCAGCTTCTGAAGCCCAGAGAGTGGATTTTTGTTATCTTTATGCACCTAGCTTCTGGCAGGAGACTGAAGCAGGTCAGGTGTCCCAAATCAAATTGGCCCTACAAGTTTATTTACTGTTCTTCAGTACAACCTGTGTTTTCCCTACTCCATTTAGGCTCCCAGTATTTGTCAATGCCATTTTCCTTCATTTCTGCCTATCTCAGGTCAATCTGTTCTTTAAGGATTGTGGTAGTTAGGTTCAGTTGTCAGCTTGGCCAGGTGAAGGTACCTAGTTCTGTTGCTGCGGACATGAGCAAATGGTACGTGACCCTCATCTGTTGCTGATTACATCTGCAGTCGGCTAGGTGGCATGCCTGCTGCAATGAATGATGTTTGATTTAATTGGCTGGTGGTTAAATGAGAAAGCTCAACGTAGCACAGCCCAAGCAGCTCAGCCTACCTCATCTCAGCACTCGCAGCTCAGCCCAGGCCTTTGGAGATGCAGAAAGGAATCACCCCGGAGAAAGTTGTTGGAACCCGGATGTTTGGAGAGAAGGCCAGCAGAGATCACCCTCTGCCTTCCCACATAAGAAAGAACATCAATTCTGCCTTTCCTCTGAAGAACAAATGAAATAAATCCCCTTTTGTTAAAAGCCAATCCCTCTCTGGTGTGTTGCATACTGACAGCTAGCAAACTAGAACAAGGATCAACTCAAATTCTATGTTTGCCATGAAGCTGATCACCTGAACTTGAAATATTCCCTCTCTGTATAAACTTTTCAGGAAATAATTTTCATCACAAGCAGGTCTGGATTAGCAGTAGAAGAAAACACAAGGTCCTTTTTCTTTTTTTCTTTTTATTTCTTTTTCTGGAGTGATGCAAATGTTCTAAAAAAATGATCATGGTGATGTATTTATTACTATGCTATGATATTGTGAGCCATTGATTGCTCACCATGTATGAAATGTTTGTATGTTAAGAATGTTCGTGCTTGTATGTTTTATTTGTCAATTAAAAAAGAGAAAAAGAAAGAAAGAAAAAAGACACCAGTCCCTTCTAAGAAGTCCCTTAAGGTGGATCCAAGTACAGGAGCAAGACGTAGAGACCATTATTGAAACTTCATGTTCAGCAGCCTAAGTCTCTGACCAGATCAGTCTACAGGGAAAAAGGACATGCAGTGCATGTTGTGGCCCATTTGGTGGTCCTGATAAGGCAGGCATTGGCCCTCATGGTGGACCCATTGAGGCAGGCACAGGCAAATTAGCATACGCAATTTGTCTGTACCTGCCTCATTGGGCAGGCAAGTTAGGGAAGTGTCATTGGGAGTCCATGTAATAAACTGGTTTTCAAACATGGGCATTATAGTACCTGGTACATGAAGGGGGGCTGGTGAGAGCATTAAGGTATGACAGCAAGAAGCAGCATGGATGGAGATGTGCAAGTTGGACCTGGGATTTTGGGAGCCACTGTTAAAAGGATTAAGTGCACAAGTGAGACAAGGAAAGGTGTGAGAAAGTTTGGCAACAAGGGAAATGCCTTTGTAGAAATAGATGAACATCTTTGAAACTTCACATAAAATATTAGTTGTTAAACTCCCATTTACACATCACAGCATTTCACACAAATCCAGTGTCTACTTAGGTAGGGTACTCAGATTCAAGGGGGAAGTGAGGGCAGTTCCTTCTGTCTGCAGTGACTCCCCCTTGCACAGGGAGGTTCGTAACCCAAAAAGAAATAAAAATAAAAAAAGAAAAGGGACCTTGTGTATTCTTCTACTGCTAATCCAGACCTGCTTGTGATGAAAATTATTTCCTGAAAAGTTTGTACAGAGAGGGAATAATTCATCCCAAGGGAGGTCCGTTTCCCTCATAGTTCCTAACACAATTGTTCTACATTTTACATCAAATCTGAATGGTTTTTCATTAGTGGTTGAAAGTAAATGGCTTCAGGGCAAAGATTACGTCTATTTCTGCTCATTTCTGTATTCTTAGCATCTAACAGAGCACCTAACGGGAAGTAGAAACTCAGACAGTGAATGAAAGTAAATGCAACATGAAGGAAATGTTTGACAAAACATTTTTGACAAAAAATGTTTTGTCAAAAACAAATGCTGGGAATTGATTTTTATTAAACTACATTTTTTTTCTTTTCAATTGGAATTTTAAGAGTGCATGCGAGTTAGGCATCTTAACATAATTCTTCTTGGGACAGGTTGGCTCCATCTCAAGTACCTGTCCAGGCAGGAAGGATGTTCTTACTCTACCTGACTTGTGAGATCCAATCTTCAGTCTCTCTAATCTGTAAACTGGATGGTAGGATTGACATCTGACAATCCTAAATACAGACATTCTCATCCGCTTTTGCTAATGAAAACTTGCAGTTCAGAATGATCAAATAAATGACTTGGCCCAGAGCTACCCTAGCCAGAACAATGTCTGAATCAGCTCTGTCCAACTTCCAACCTGAGCTCTATCTACACCACACTGCCTGGAATTATGAGCATAGCGTGTGGTTCAAATTTACCACTTCTAACACATGCCAGTTCTAAGTTTCAAGTATTATTTCAAGAAAAATTCTGCAGTGCTTATTAATGGTAACACATAGTGTTTGTATTGTGCTTCACGGTGTTTCTAAACCTTACAGAATTCATCTTCACACTATGTGAGGCTCATAGCCCAGATCATATGGGTCCAAATTCATAGGTGACAGACTTGAATCCCTGAGTTTAAATTATTTGCTTGTAATCGAGGAGTGGATGGGTGAAAAAATTGGTCACGTTAATTATAAATGTAACGTTAACATGGAAGGTAGAATCTTCAATAACATAGGTAGAATCATCAATTTGTTCCAAATAATACATCTGGATCAAAGTAGCTTGGCTTATTTAATATGGTGTTGAGGGTGGGGGGAACCAAGTATTTATAGCATAAGAAATATTGAAAATGGAGCACCCAAAGGATTAATGAAGCCAAAAAGAGGAAGCAAAATTCATGCAAATGCTGTTGCAAAACTGTGACTCTCTTTGTGCCTACTTGTAGGTTTTAATTGTGGTAATTTTTCTTGAAGATTGGTTTTTCAAATGATCCACTTTATTCCAAATGAATGGAATAGGCAGATAATATGCTATAACGCTGCAGACTAAAGTTCAGTTAAAGCTTCTAATTTTAACATACATCTGTTTGAGGTTCACTGACTTAGTCTGCCAGATTTGACTTAACCCTCCACTATCCCCTTCCCAAAGGAAACAACCCTCTCAGGATGGCTTATTTTGCCAGAATTTCCTTTACTAGTTGAAAATGTGAAGTTATGAAGTAAAACCATGAAAACTGACTGATGGCATCAATGTGTAGTTCCCAGGAAGGAGCCCTCATTTCATGATTCAAATTCAGGATTGAAAACTAGAAGCAATCTTCCTGGCGGTGGGGGGAGTGGGGGCAACGATTCTCATTGTTCTTAAAGCTGCCAAACAATCCTTCTTAGCCTGAACTTCTGAATTCTCAGGCATCTTATATATTGCGCCACTCCATCACTCCTGGGGAAGCCAATATATAATTCTAATTTCATCTGACAACTTAGGCTAACTAGAGTGAGACTGCAATTGCCAACACTAATGAATTAGATTCAGTCTCTGCAGAGGGTCTACAGTCTAGAAATGAAAATAGTTTAAACAGAGTTTTTAGTGAACAGAACCAGATAAAAGTGATTTGATTCCAAAGAAGACCACTAATACCATTCTCATCTTGAGAATTACATTTTAAAGGCAGCTTTCTGAGGTCAAGAAGTATAATTTCTATAGAGCACATCAAGAGTCAAGTCTGCCACTTACTGATGTGACAATGGACACTTTTGTGATAAAAAAAGTGCCTTTTGTAGACTACTGCAATTAATAGCATCTTATTTCCTCAATGCAATAAAAGTATAACAGATTTTCATTTAAGTAAGTTTTTTATTTGCTTTGCTTGCCTTGCAAACTTGCATCAAATGAACCATTATTTCTACTATAAATGTGCTTCATGGGAACTAAATTGTAAATCTGAAATAACTTATCCAAAAAGCCTTGGCTTAGAAAGCCTCTAAATTCCCAAACTGGCAGAAAACAGTAAGACATGGAAGTAAAACAGATCAGTATAATCTCCCCTCTCTCAGGGAGAAAAAGGTCACCCAAAATTATTCATAAGCAAGATTTCTGATATTTATTCTAAGAACTCTATTAACATTGATAAAATTATATTAATTTTTAAATATAAACAGGAGAATTTCAATATAGAAATCTTAAAAGTAAATTCTGGCAGGGAAGATTTTCTAGCTTATATTATGTAAACCATTTTTATTTTTTGAAATTCATCTACAAGTTGACCATCCTGTAGAGCAGCCTGTGTTATCTGGACCAAAAAGGGATAATATGTGGGATAAAATTCAGGACCTCCTAAAAATCCTGGCACTTAACTCATAAAATAACCCCATAATGACTCACTTTCTAGCAATAATTTGAAATAATTATTTACGGGGGTTATTTTCATAAATTAATTTTCTAGAAGTAGAATTTATGATTTGAAGGACAGGCACAAATTCTACAATTTTTAAAATGTTTTGCTAAATTGCTATACACAATTGACCCATCCCACCAGCAGATATAAGAATGCCTATTTCCCTAAAGAAACACCAAAAGGAAATGTGAATTTAGAAAAATGCATGCAAAAAAGGGAATGGGAACTGGTAAAAGGCTTACTTTAGATTCAAAAAATGAAAAATAATAAAGGCAGAGAAAAATAAGAGGTCATAATTATCATTTTATAATTCTGCATCTGAATTTCTGCCATTGTTTACTTTCTTTCAATTGTAAAGAAAATGAAGATAAATCATCTAGGTAAATATAAAAATTTAGTGAAATGCTATATCACATTTTAGCCAATTTCCCAAATTACTCAATGGTCTTATACCCATTAGGTGTTTAAGATCACATGTTACGAACAAAAATACTTAAATGCTTCTTCAGAAACCCCAAATCAGTTGAAACATAGATGAAGGCATCTTTCGAGCAACAGATGAGCTATGACTACCTACTGAAAGATTTGTCAGAAAGAAATGATGCATACATAAATATGATGGTAAAAAGGAAGAGAATATAAAATATATTGTTGTCAAATGCTCCCTTTGCTTACTTATAAGCAACTTGGAAGCCACATTTCCTTTTTATCAGAATCATGGCATTCATTTTCTGGATCCAACAGCTACCAATACCTCATTAGGGATAAAATAAATAGCAATATTGCACAGTATAGGACCATGAGTGTTGTATACTTTCATCTAAATTGGTAAGTGGTTTATCTTCAAAATGTTTATACTCAAATCAGACTAAGTAAACAGAATGGAAAAGCAAATGGCTTTGGTGACAGACATGTGGGCAATATGGCACAGCTGAGCATGAGACTTCAGTTGAGCAGATTCTGAGATTTCGGCCTTTTATTTTCCCTTCTCTGAACTTCCACCAGAAACTTCCTACTGGGTCATGTCAAAACCATATCGTACCAGTGGCTAGTCCATTGTCCTTCAGTGAAGTTTCATGACAGCAGAATCTACTCCTAGTTCCCAATACTAAAGTACATCTTTCTTATAATTAGTGATCAAATTCTGTATATCCATTCTTCAAAAGTTTGGATAGACTAAAAATGGAAGGAAATCTAAGTCTTTGCATTTATTCAGTGTTACTCAGTCTGAGTGCACACATGCACACATACAAATTGGTGTTAACTCAATATTTCTTCTTATCCAGAGACTATAAATAGGACAGATTGGTAGACTTTTTTCATTTTTGTACTGGCCTTTTTGTCCATCTGAACTCATCAGTGAATTCCCCTTGAAACACCATATTTTACATAAAAAATTTTAAGGGATAAAGTAACATAAGAGTAAAAGTCATTCATTTTAGTGCACAGGTCCTGTCATGAACACATCAAGTCATGTACCCTCCACCACAATCAAGGCTTGTAACATTTCCATCCCTCCCCCTGAAAAAAAATTACCTTATGCTCCTTTATAGTTTACACCTGCCCCCACCCACTGGAAAGTACTGTTCCTATAGTTTTTCCTTATCCAGAATGTCATATAAATGGAATCAGAGTAGGTGGCCTTTCTGGCTATGGCTTCTTTACTTAGCAAAGTGCATTTGTGATTTATTAATGTAGTTGTGTATTTCAGTAGTTCATTAACTTATGTTGCTGAAGAATAGTTGATCAAATTATTTTTACAGTTAATTTACCTACTCACCAGTTGAAGGGGATTTGGGTAGTAAAACCACATTTTTATTTCTCCTATTTTTCTTCTTAATATGAAAAGTATGGCTATTGAGTCAAAATTTCCACTTTTAGATTTTTAAATAACTTTAGCTCTGTTCCCTTCTAGAGCCTCTGGCCATGAGATTATATTTATTTTTACTCAGAAAATTTTTTAAATCACCTGATTATGTTTTTTTATTTCATTCTCTAGCTATTTGCATGTAGTATTGCTTCTTTCAAAGGTCATCATTCCTTCCACATTCAAAGGCTATATTTCTTCAAATAAAAGCACATGTCCCCCAGTAAAAGAGCCTGTTTGAAGCAAATATCACACTATTAAAAATATGAGGCATTAGTAAATGGAAGGATGTTTGATTTTACCTTTCTGTTTAGGAAAACACGTGTTGCTTACCTTTCTCACAGAGAGAAAACAGGCAAGATTTCCTTTAAGTCACTTCTTGTTTTAGTTTCCTTGGCAGCTCAAGAAAATACCACAAAGTAGATCAGGTCAAATGGCAGAATTTTTACTCATGTTTTTGAGGCTTAAAGAAAGTCCAAACCAAGGTGTCGTGAAGGCAATTCTTTCTTCCTGAAGACCAGTGTTCTGCAGCTGGCTGTTGGCAATCCTTGGCTTCTCTCTCATACAGCAATGCACATGGTGGCATCCCCTGGTCTCTCTCTTCTCTTCCAGGTTCTGTCAATCTCCAGCCTCTTGTTACTGTGGCTCTTTCTGACTGAGTTTCACTCCTCTTATAAAGGATCCCAGTAATAGATTAAGACCCATCCTAATTAACATGGGCCACACCTTCTTAACTAAGTAATCTCATCAAAAGTACTATTTACAATGGATTTGCATCCACAGAGGTGGCCTTAATTTAAGAGTATGTTTTTCTGGGGGTGCATACAGCTTCAAACCACTACACTCCTCACCACTGAGAACTTTCTTTGTCACTATGCTATGATGAAAGTAATGCCAAAATTTGTTTTAACACTAAATATCTTGCAAGTAAACTAGATTTAATAACATATTAATATCGCTCATACATGAGAGAGGGTATTATAAAATGTGATATATTTATGCCTTTATAGTTATTATTCTTTTTTATAAATGCCTCACAAAAGTGTGATTTTATGAGATAGCAATTGTTGCCATCTTTGTACAACAGCCTAGAAACATAAAATTAAAACAATACATTTTAGAATGAAGCTGGCATAAAACAAGTACATAAAATTCAAATTATATCTGTTAAAACCACAAAAAAGTATATACCCAGTTAAATAACACCTGTTGCTCCAGCTATTTAATTACGGCACAAAATGTGTGATGTGAATATTCACAAACAGGTAAATGTCTAAAGATACACATTAATCTCCTTTAATACACATTCCTCCTTGAAGCAGAAAATTATGTATTTTATTAGAAATGTGAAAGAGAAAATATCTGCACCAAAATTGGGAGAAAATAATGAAGTAATGGCCTCTGCCCATCAAATAATAAAAGCCATCAGGAAAAAACAAGATCCTTCTAAGTATGCCATTTTATGTCTACTTAGAGAAATAATAGTAAAAATCCGTAATGTGTCTTCTGTATATAAGTAAATAGTATTTGAATGTTATACATCTGTGTAATATTAATGATCTTTCCTTCTCCTTATTTTTTTGGCAAACTTTCATATTCACTGGGCAAAAGACCCAAATACAAATATACAGTCTTTATAAATTCCACGTTATATAATTTCTTGGGTTCTATAGCTAATCAATATGGCCTTTTCAATCCCAGAAAATCCAATTAGAATTAAATTCATTTTATGTTGATAGGTTAAACTCGGACTAAAATACATCAATAATACATGTTTCTACCATCATTTATTCATTTTATGTTGATAGGTTAAACTAGGAATAAAATACATCAATAATACATGTTCCTACCATCATTTATAAGAAAAAAAGAAAAAAGACATTAAAATAAATGATCTTCTGATAATCCCTGGCAAAGAAGGGAAAGGAAGCCTCATGTGCAAGAAACAAAGAAACGGCAAATCACTGAAATAATTTACCATAGGAAACAGGAGGAAATTTTAGAAACTTTGTTAGCATTCTTACTAGTACCGAGAAAGCAGAACAGGCTGAAATTAAAGACAATAGCATGAAATAAAGAACTATTTCAAAAGTATTTAAAAGTACTAAAAATGCAAAAGCATTATTAAAATGCACTTTGGAAAGCAGATATTTACTTTACAAAAGAAGAACAATTTATACCGCAAAGAATAAATCCAAGGAACTGGAACACAGAAAAAGCTCTTCAAGACCACAGAAGAAAAGCCGGATATTAAAATAAAACAGCACAATAAAGACAAAGGGAAGATAGCAAGGGCTCAAGCTGTGCAATTGTTCCTAAGAACGAAACAATAACTGAACTAGAAGTCACAAAAAGAAAATGCATTTCAATCTTTAAACAATGACTTTTTTTAAGTTCTTAGTATGGATATAAAGACTAATTTCATTCAAACCCCCCCCCCAAAAAAAAAAACAGTAGAAAGTGACCTATATGTAGATGGATCTTGAAAGGCCAAGGGAAGTAACAAAGCAAAAAGAAAAACAAAGGGAAGAGGAGAGAAGGAAGGGAGTGAGAGAGAGAGAGAGACAGAGAAAGGGAGAAAAGTATGAAAAAGGGCTGCCTTTAAAACAACAACAACTAAAATATACTGTCTGGCTTTTGCTTTTAAGAGCTGTTAAATTCAAGGACATGAGGACTCATATTGAGAGTTTTGAGAATAAGATGGCATGGTGACACAACAGCCTAGTTGTCACTGGTGAAGTAAAGTAACAGAACAAGTAAACTTAGTTACACTGTAGCTCAAGACATATCACATGCCTGTGCTCATCTTTAAAAGAGTTCTTCCAGAATTATTAAGCCAACTTTGAAAAGAAGCAAACTTAAACTCAAAGCTAGAAAAGTCCCCATATAAGTCTGCCATTATCGTCTAAGTCTAAAAGTGAGCAATTTCAAGTGTTTTGTGCAGTCTGGGGTAGCTTAACGATGCAGAATTTCTGCAGCTTTCCACTGGGGTCTGCTCCATTCCTGGTCACAGGAAAAAAGTTTCTTAACCATATCTTTGCTGTTGGTTTGGGTACAAGGCTTTGCAGTTTTAATGATTGTTTAATAAAATAGGTAGTGCTGGTGGTTTCATTCTTGTGAAAATTCCTTAGTTAACAATACTGAATATGGTGCTAGAAATATTAGCTAAAAAGCCTCTTTTTTCTTTCATTAAAGGCAGGTTGTTATAGAAATCAACTACATAAAAATAGTTGAGAAATAATATTTTTGCAAATCTGAAACAAACTGAATAACAAATGTCATATATTATTTTATAGTGAAGGCTAATAAACCATCCAGCAACAAATATTTCCAAATTCATATTTCATCCAGAACAAGTGAACATTCCTGAATTCTCTGCTTGAAAATCAATATAGGGGGTGATGGCATTATAGGTAGGATAGGCTGAGTTCACCCCTACTCCATGGAACAACTAGAGAAGTGGAAGAAAAATGACTGGGAGAGCAGTTCCAGGTTGCATGTGACCAGAGAGGCTCTTCTACTTATATAGGGAAGTCCTGGATAAAAAAGCAGAGGAATTGGGATGGAGAGAATGGGGTGAGCGTGCTTGGTCATGACCCCAATGAAGACAAGAGACAGCAAGCAGGAAAGCATGCGCCCCAAAGGAACAGGCTTCCCTGAACTCCAGTTGGCCCCACAGTTAGCTGGGGAGATCTGCCCCTGCAGCTCCTCAGCTGCAAGCTCCTGTGGGGAACCCAGAAGCAGCAGACTTGCTTTCTTTGCACACAATGACCATCCTGCTAGAGCACAGAGCCTACTGCTCCCCTTTCCTTATCGAGGACCAGAGCCCTCAGGAGTGTGCAGATGGAAAGGTGGAAATGAGCCACCCCCATCCCATGCCATGCCTTGCCATACCCTGTGCTGTGAACCTTGACCAGCCCCACAAACGTTGGCAAACATTGGTAAAACTGAAGGGAGCAATAGATGCTTCAGCAATAATGGTGAGAAACTTCAACACACCACTCTCCTCTACAGGTAGAACAACCAGACAGAATATCCACAAGGAAATAGAGAATGTAAACAGTGTGATAAATAAATTAGACTAACAGACATATATAGATTGTTACACTCCCAAACACCAGGGTATACATTCTTCTCTAGTGCTCATGGAATGTTCTCCAGGATAAATCACATGCTGGTGCACAAAACAGATCTTTATAAATTTAAAAAGATTGAAATTATTCAAAACACTTTCTCTCGCCACAATGGAAGTAAGCTGAGAACCAATAACTAACAAAGAACCAGAACTATCACAAATATGTGGACATTAAAGAACACACTCTTAAACAAGCACTGGGTCAAAGAAGAAATTGCTAGATAAATTGGTAAATATCTGGAGATGAATGAAAATGAGAATACAACATATCAGAAGTTATGGGGTGTCAGCAAAGACAGTGCTGAGAGAAAAATATATTGCCTTAAAAAGAGAAAGAACAGCAAACTATCCCCAAACCAAACAGAAGAAGAGAAATAACAAAGATTAAAGCAGAAATAATGAATTGGAAAACAACAACAACAACAACAAATAATAATAATACATAATAAAAAGAATCAATAAAACTAAAAGTTGATTATTTCAGGAATCATAGTCTATGAACCCCTAGCGAGGTTGAAAAGAAAAACAGAGAGAGGATGCAAATAAACAAAATCAGAAATGAGAGGGGAGTCTTCACCATGGACTCTGAAGAAATTTTTTAAAAAATCATAAGTGGAAACTATGAACAACTATATACCAGCAACTACACAACTTAGATGAAATAGACAATTTCCTAGAAACACATGAACAACCTACACTGACTCAAGAAGAAACAGAAGATTTCAACAAACAAATCACAAGTAAAGAGATTCAATCAGTCATCAAAAATCTTCCTACAAAGAAAAGTCCAGGGCAGAATGGCTTCACAGGGGGATTTAATTAAACGTTCCAGAAGAAACTAACACCAATCCTGCTCAAATTCTTCCAAAAAATTGAGGAATAAGGAACACTACCTAACTCATTTTATGAAGCTAACAGCACTCTAATACCAAAACTGGATAAAGATGCTACAAGAAAGGAAAACTACAGGCCAATCTCTCTAATGAACATAGATGTGAAAATTCTCAACAAAATCCTAGCAAATCAAATCCAATGACACATTGAAAGATTATAAACCATGACCAGGTGGGGTTTATACCAGGAATGCAAGGGTGGTTCAACACAAGAAAGTCAATCAATGTAATATAGCACATTAACAAATTGAAAGGGAAAAATCAGGTGACCATCTCAATTGATGCTGAAAATGCATTTGACAAAATTCAGCACATTTTCTGACAAAAACAAAAGATAGAAATAGAAGGAACCTCCTCAATATGATAAAAGACATATATGAAAAATCTATAGACAATATCATATTCAATGGTGAGATACTGAAAAGCCATCCCCTAAGATCAAGAATAAGACAAGGATGGCCTCTGTCACCACTATTATTCAACATTGTACCAGAAGATCTAGCTACAGCAATCAAGCAGGATAAAGATATAAAAGGCATCCAAATTGGAAAGGAGGAAGCAAAACTTTCATGATTTCCAGATGACATGATACTATACCTGGAATACCCTGAGAACTCTATGACAAAGCTTCATGAGGAAATACAGAAATTCAGTAAAGTGGCAGGACATAAGATTAATTTGCATAAATCAGTAGTAGATAAATGGGAACTACTCAAAATCAAATGCTTCTGTGCCTCAATAGACTCAGTCAAAAGTTGAAGAGGCAACCAATTTAATGGGAGAAAATATTTGTAAACAACATACCAGAGAAAAGTTTGATATACCGTATACATAAAGAAATCACATAACGCAACAACAAAAGAACAAACAATCCAATTATAAAATGGGCTAAAGAAATTAATAGACATTTTTCTGAAGAGCAAATACAAATTTGCTCTAAAACCACATGAGGAGATGCTCATCTTCATTAGCTATAAGGGAAATGCATATCAAGACCACAATGAGATATCACCTCACACCTATAAGAATGGCTGCAATTAAACAAATATGGAACTACAAATGTTGGAGAGGATGTGGAGAAACTTATTCATTGTTAGTGGGAATGTAAATGGTACAGCCACTGTAGAAAACAGTTTGTTGGTTTCTTAGAAAACAAAATATCAAGTTGCCCTATAACCTGACAATACCACTACTCAGTATATACCCAGAAGACCTGTAAGCAGTGACACAAAAACAGATATTTGCATACCGATGCTCATATTGGCATTATTCACAATTGCTAAAAGATGGAAACAACCCAAGTGTCCATCAACAGATGAGTGGATAAACAAAATGTCGTACATACATACAATGAAATATTATGTAGCAGTAAGAGGAAATGGGGTCCTGAAACGCATGACAAGATAGATGAGACTTGAAGATAGTATATTTACTTGAAGATAATTATTTCTGAGTGAAATAAGCCAGACACAAAAAGATAGATACTGTATGGTTTTGCTTATTATGACCATGGTAAAGGTAAACCTAGAGGCTTATAATGGAGACTATAGGAGACCTCGAGATTCACAGAAGTTAGAAATGGGTGAATGGTTACTAATGGGGTTGAACTTAAATGTAAGGGAATGTATAGAAATAAAGGCTTATTAAGTTTATAAGTAATATTGCCATATCAAAGGTGAACATGACTGAAAGGGGTTTTATAAAACCATATATCCCACCAATTACAACTACAAATATATGTAAGTTCTTGTATGAACTAATTCAAAGGTATTATTGGTATTATTCTTGTACAAATAGTCAATAATTGAGGGGTAAAGGGGAAAAAGTAATATTGCATGCTATGGCCTATAGTTAACAAGAAGACATCAATAGTACCATTGTAATTTCAGGAGTAAATAATTGGGGGGAGGCAGAGACAATAGTTAAGGGGAGGTTTGGCTTTTCTATTTCATAAGGTTGTGCTTATATGTTAGTTTACTCTTTGGAGCAATGAAAATTCTCGAAAATTGAGAGTGTTGATGGTTGTACAACTTAGTGAGGATAATGTGAGACATGGATTATTTACTTTAGAAATTATTCATGATGTGGATAAAGGATGGAGGCGGGTGGCTGAAGGATACATTGACTGAGAAGCAGAAGAGCAAACTGTGTTGTATACATATAATGGATTATTGTTTGGCTACAGAAAGGAACAAAGTCATAAGGCATGCAATGAGGTAAATGAACCTTGGGGACATTATCTGGTGCAAAACAAAACAAAAACAAAGGAATAAATATTGTATGGTGTCTTTAGAAAACATAAGAAAATTGGGGCCTAGATAGTCCGGAGCCATAAATTTTACTTGTAGATTTTGAGATGCTGTGCTATATATGGTATAGCCCAGTATTTCCTTGGAACTTTGGGTAACTGTATGACACCTAACACTCAGAGCTGAAGTTCTGCAGATCTAAAAGTCAGCATTGCTACATACAAGTGTTAAAGAAACCAGCATGACATCAGGCTTCAATTAGACATAAGAACGAAGCCAATCTCGTCAAGGTGAAGTTATATCAGAACACAGGGTAAAGGATAATATTGTCTACAGTTTAGAACTTCACCTACTGTATGAGAACAAAGGGAGAGAGGTTTATTTTGTCCAAAACTTACGTTTTCTGAAACACATAATCTAACTCTCAACCTGTGTGGATAGGTCATTTAAACAACCCAAACACATGGAGGCCTGAATGGAACATGGGCATGTAATTCTTTAGAGTTTAATGTAATATCTGGATATATTCCAGAATATGTTAGTCAGATAATTAAAAAGTATTGACAAAGTCCCTTGAGGGACAGAAGAAAAAATACGGAACTATTAAACTTTCCCAATGGGGAAACCCCTGATACTCTCTCAAACATTAGGGACTCCCAAATCAATAGTCCAAGCCCTTGATCTTGAGGCTTTAAACTTATTTCTGTAATGGAAAAGCTAAGCCTACCTATACTTCTGCCTAAAAGATATTTCCAGTAAACCTCTTTGGTTACTCAGATGTGGCCTCTCTCTCAGCCCAATTCTGCAAGGAAAATCTTTGCCCTCCTCTATACATGGAATATGACACCAGGGGTGAAAGTCTCCTTAGAAAATGGGACATGACTCCCAGGGATGTGCCTGATTCTGGCACCGTGGGATTGACAACACCATCTTGACCAAAAGGGGGAAAAAGAAATATAACAAAATAAGGTATCAGTGGCTAACAGAGTTCAAAAAGAGTCGAGAGGCTATTCTGGAAACTACCGTTATGCTAGCTTCAGCTAAATATTGCTAATTGTCATGGTTTGCTAAACCCCAACCAACACCATTCCTGTTAACCCTAAAGAACACCTAGGGCTCTATTTGAGATTCTATAAAAGTTTCACACTCTAAGATTACTTTCCAGAAACCTACAAGCTCCAGATGGTTCTTAGGCCTGATAAGTCCTGAAACTCAGAGAGGCCAGCCTCTCCAAGAACATCAAGTAGTTCCATCCCCCTATCCCATATTGTCGACACCCCTTTGCAACGTGAAAAAGTTAGAATTGGCAGAGCCTAAATACCTCTAAAGATTAGGAGAAGGATCAAAGTAGAAGGAGAAGTTAAAACAGAGAAGATCGGTTATAACAAATCAGTATAACTGCTGAACCATTATATTGATATTTCTTTTAGCCTCCAGTGTTTTGCAGCAGCCAGAAAGAAAAACTTGAAATTGTGGAAATGTAACCCATACCAAACTCGGAAATCTGTTATGTAAGTACTTGCTACAACATACTTTGAAATGTATTCCTTTTTTGTATATGTGTTATATTTCACAATAAGAAATATTTAAAAAATCAATATATAGTGCATAGTTAAAACCATGAAAAAAGATATTCAAACAAAAATAGGAAGGAAATGAATAAAAATAGTAGTTATCCATAAATGAAGGTCTAAGTGATATTTTTCTTCTGATAGTTTTCTTTATCGATTTTTTTATTAAGCTCACTTTCGTTTAATATTTTAAAAACTATATAAAGCTAACATGCTCAAGATCACACTAGTCAGGTAAATGCTAATTAAACCAATAAGATGCCACTTCATACCCAAAAGATAAGTAAAAATGTAGTAGAAAGTACCAAGTGACAGCAGAGCAGACCGCTTCAGGGGACTGCGCAAGTTGCAACAATCACTCTTAGAAGGCCATTCCTTAGGACCTAGTAAAGTTCAGGATAAGTCAACACTTATCAGTCCTATTACCTTACAGAAACTCTTGGGGTATATGTACAAGGAGAGATATATAAAATGTTTCATTGTGATAGCGTTTGTAAGAACACAAATTGGAAACAACATAAATGTTCTTTCTTCTGTACAGAACACCCTATAGAAGTTAAAATAAGTAAACTAGAGTTCCATATAGCAGTGTGGATGAATCTCAATAATATTATTTTCAGCAATAGAGTTAAGCTATACATATTTAAATTTTATGCACTATTTAAATAAAGTACTATTTATGTAGTATTTAAGTAAACTAGTCACATATTTAAATATGGCTTAAGTATACAAAACAGTAACATATTGTTTATGAATCCATAAAGTTCGAAAAATACTATTAGAAAAATTAAACACCAAATGCTGCAAAATGGAGGAGGGGAGAGACAGAATTGATAAGAGCAATACAGGTGTTTGTTCTGATTTGTTTTGTTTTGTTAATTAAAGAAGTTGTAGGTATACAGAAAAATCATATAGAAAGTAAAGAATCCCCATGAATCCTCCCTCACACACACAGACACGCACGCACACACAGGTTTGCCTCCCTTTAACACTTTGCATTATTAGTGTGGTATCTTTGTTACAATTGAGGAAACACTATTGATATAACTATACTATGAACTATATTCCATAGTTTACATTTTTCGCATACTTGAAACATATCAATATGTAATAATGCAATAGACTCACATTGCATTATTTTAACTTAAACAATGTTCTTAAAATGATGGAAATAGTTTGAAAATAAGGTACCTCGATTCTGACTGATATTTAGATGCTATTTCTATTTTGATTCTTCACCCTCTGACATTTTTAGAGAATTAGAAATCAGCTGCCTGTTAGATATTATGTTTAAACAAGCTGCCTTTAAGCTGTAACGATTCTTCTAGAAGGACAACTTGTGAGAACACCCTGCCTTCCCTGACTAAATGGGCTTCCTTGCCCCTCGTTCCCACTTTCCAGGGACTTCTGAGCAGCTTAATTCCTTTGTGTTATAAAATCGGTCACCAAGAAAGGGTAAAAAAAGAGTTGTGATGGAACAAAACAACAAAAGACTTTGACAGTGAGCCCCTGGGGTCCAGGCTGGGACAGGACTGTTGGCCCTTTTGTATGGTAGTGCATTTGCTCCCAGGTTCAGGGGAAGGCAGAAGAAATTGGTCCCTCAAGAGGACCGAGGCAGACCTCCTGATATTTGGTGTCCCAAGGTCATGATGGCATGGACCAACCTCAGAAGGGAACAGGATGAACAGAGACTCGGGGCAGGCTGTTGCCTTGTGTCTCAGGTCTTGGATCCCCATGGTAGGATGGTGGGTATGAAGTGCCTAGCCCCAAGGGCCCTGCCACTCTGGCATGCTCGTCACAGATCAGTTGGTCCTAAATTCAAGTGTCTTCAGAAAATGAAGATGTAAACGACTCTTTGCAACACTTAACTGATTTGAAACTTAAAAAAAAAATGACAAAAGTTTTAGAATCACCTTTAAGCCACTGTCCCAAGTCTTGATTTTGTAACTGATGTTTTGTATGTTAATAGGCTTATACCTATTAATATATACATTAAGTAATACCCTAATATATTTTAGTATTTCCATTTAATAGAATAACAGAGCACATATAGAAAACCATTCATTCACTCATTAGCATGGCTAATCAACTTTTTTTTTCCCTACACTGTGATGGGTTTTAAAGAAAGTGGTAAGTAAAAAATTTAACTCACGTAAACCTCTATATGGAGAAGGAAAAGCAAATGAGAAATGTACTCTTGGTAACCATTCCCCATTATTATAGTACACTCTTTCTGTATTGCAAAATAGAAACGGAATCAGAACTGATTAAACACCTCTCTAATTTCACATCAGCAAATCATTTCCTCTGCTAGAAAAAAAAAGCAAAATTTTTTCTTTCAAATAGAACTAGCCATTGAGACAGCAGATGCATCTAAAGAATTTATGAGAAATGTAGACTTACTCAGGGATTAGCTGGTTGGATAGACACAAAATAATATCCTCTAATCCCTAGATATTTTATTGTATCACTCCAGGCAGAAATGATTGCAATGTTCTCTGACAATGCAAAACTCTTGTAAAATACAGTTTTGTATTATAATTTTTTGAATAACATATTTTATCTAATTCAATAATAACCATTAATGTTTGCATAGCACTTCAGAATATACCAATTCAGTTTGCAAACATGAATTCATTCGATTCTCACATTAACTTTTTTTTATCCCCGTTTTAGGAATGAGTAAAGTGAGCCAAGAATTAACTTGGCCCACTTGACATTGTTGACAAGATGTACAATGAGAGTAAATGGTAACTCTGAAGCTTAACCAGCATAGGTACTTAAAAATATTGGTTGAATGCATGAGATAAAATTTAAGGTAACATTTTGAGATCCTGGACTTTTCTTATCAAACCCAAAAATTGACATATACTCATCTGATACCTGCTATGGGAAGATAATGTATTGGGAACTGTATTTACTCACATTTTATGACTTGAGTGGAGATATAAAAGGCAAGAGAAGGAATTATCAGTCATAACATGATCACTCCTTTTCAAAATACCAATGTTGTAATCCATCTTTCTGGACCCAAGAACCCACTGTCCTTTCACTTAGTCTACTTCCTAGTAGGTTAGAGGACAGAGGATAGATGAGGGGAAGAAAGAATATGATTAGCTAAAAGACAGAAAGGAAGCAAAACCCAGATCCAAAGGTGAGGAATGAATTGATGTGACATGGACAAAGATGAAGAAAAGAAACCTCTGCTTATCACAAGCAACACAGAATCTGGGGAAACAAGAACTCTTCACAATCCTGAAAATCTTCAAGATTAAAAATCAGCAACCTGTGTTCCACTGAGACATGAGAAGCCAGTCATAAAATGAAGAATACTGGAGGCACAGAGGAGGAGAAAATGAAAATAATTTTGTGCCTTAGTTCATACCTAGGAGGTAAGAGGCTTATTGCCTGAAAAAAAGAAAGCTGAAAACTTAGAAAAGAATAGAGGAAAAGCAAAGAGGATCCCTCTTCCTTGACCAACTATTGAAATACAAATGAACTGATACAGAGGAAATTGTATATAGATCCAAAACAACAATCATTGCATCTTCTTGGAGCATGAAGCAATCCTCTTAATTTGTCAATCCCATTAATCATTATCTACACTACTACATTGTGACATACCAAGTTAGCACCATTTGTGACTACTAAGTCTTGGATAGAAAATTGAAAGAGAAAATTTTCAAGAAAAATCAATGAAACCAGTTAGTAAGAAATAAATAGAAAAGTAAGAGCTTGAGATATATCTTGTGAAAAGAATGCTATAAAAAAAAACAATACTTCAGCCTCATGTATCTATATATAGACACTCTAAGTAGTTTATAAGCCAGAGCCATAATATTTTTGTTGTTGTTTTTGTTTATTTGTTTTGTTTTAAATTCAAGGCAAAATATGAACCTCAACAAGATGTTAGGCATTGGATGAGGCACAGTGCAAACTTGCGAAATAGGCAACACCTGCCTTTCAGGATGTTCCCATCTCATGGAGGAAATACAAATATAACTAAAAATTCTTAAGTTAGGAGCTAAAATTTCAACATACAGTTTACCCTTGGGTCTACAGAGAGAACAATCCAAGATGTTAGTAGCAAATGTTAAAATGGCAAGCATTTTTATAAATGAGTTCGCAAAGTAAACAATTAAAGGGATAGGGATATGATATTGTGCTATTTTCACAGAAAGAAAGAATAAAGGAGGAGAAGATAAATTTAATCTGCTCTGAGCTGAGCAGACAAATCTCCAATGAGCGCTTAGAGGTTTGCTCCATCACAAAGCTTACGGCATGTTCATTTGCTGGAGCAATAATTCACCCAAGTCTTTAAGAAGCAGTCTGCTGGGAAGGACAAAAAAACACTGAGGTCCAGTTTGTTGAGGAGAAACACTAACTGTACATGGTCCAAGCTTCTCAGGCCCATTGTTCCCACTATAAGCCTTCTGCAACATGAAGTCTGAAATGTAGATGATGAAGCAAGAGGAAGACACACTCTAAAAAGTGCGCTGCCGTGCCAAGACCATGGCCATCATCATGGCCACTTATTTAGAGAATTGAAAGTCCTGGTGGCTGCCTGAGGTGTGACAAGGACATTCATGAGAAGTGAATGGGAATGGCATTGCCAAATGTTCCTCTGTGCCCATTTTTCATGGTGCTATGTTCCATTCCCCTTGCTTCTTGTATTTGCACAGATGGCTGGGAATTCCCTGGCATGAACTGGTAGATACACGTCCCAGTCTTTAAAAGTGAGAAACCCCAAGGCCAATGAGTTGTGCTGAGTAGTCATAGTACGTTCCTTCATCTCTTGCCTTCTATATCTATGGTTTTCCAAATGAATGGTCTTAGATCCCTGTTACTTGAGAATAGTTCCTAAATCATGTACATTTACTTAGCCCTTGGTGCTCATTCATTCATTCACTCCATTATTTATTGAAATTCTTTGCTGGGTTAGAACATACAGTAGATGGTAGAGAGAAAGAATCTCAACCATCAAGATGTACGTGGTCTCTGGTGGATGGTAGCGATGGTAGCACAAGACTGGGAGTGTAATGAACGTCACGGACTCTGTACTTGAAAGTGGTTAAAATGGAAAACATCATGTTGTATATATATGACCACGGCAATTTTTTAAAAGAAATATATGGTCTAGTGGGTGGAAAAATACCGAGGAGACCAATAAGTTACAGTGCACTGCAGTGGGAGTCAGAGGGCTACAGTACAGAATGCGATTCTCATCCCATTTTGGAGGGGTAAGGAAGAGTCCATGGATGAAGGCTCATCTAAGCTGAGATGTAAGAAAAGAACAGGAATTAACAAGGTGAAAGGGGAAGAAAGGACCATTACACACAGAGAAAACCATATGTACAAAATCTCGAGGCATAAAGAAACATGCACAGGACAACTTGCTACTGAAGCTGCCAAGGAAAAGCAGAAGAAATTTTCTTTTTAAACACTCATCTCCTCACTGAACACTTTATATCAATTAAAAATAAATAAGTACTTACTTGCATTAAGAATTTGAATCATTAAGTGCATATTTGTATTATGAATATGAGTTACTAAGTATATCATTTCTTAAAAATCATGAACCTGTAAGGATTTTTTTAATAATTCATTTGTCTGAATGCCCTAAAATGTTTCAGTTACTAAAGTTTAACATTATAGTAAGAAAGAGAATGGGCCATGATAGACTAAATCAACAATTAACTTCTTTACTGCTTTCATTCATTTAATCACTACACGAATATTTAATGAGTTCCTGCTACTGCTAAGCACTTCTCTCATGATGCTTATTTTACTAGTGGAGAGCAGGAAAGATCAGCACTCATTTAAGTAAACAACTAAATAAATCATGTAATACTTCAAATATAAACTTTAAAGGCAAAGTAGAGCAAATGATCCGTAAACCTAAGAAGATCATGGCATACAGAAAGTTCATTTTAAAAACCAAAAATGCTGCTGAAATCAAACCAGACACTAAAAGTTATTTCTAATAAATGACATTAGTTATCTTTTCATTACAACTTACCATACAACCACAAGTCACAGAATATAATTTCCAGAAGGGCTCATTAGATTATTAGGGAGAACCAGTGATTCCATCATGTTAGTGAGAAGCAGTGTGATATGGGGGGAGGGCTATATGCTCTGGCTCTAGAAAGGGTCTCTAAGTCTGGTGATGCCGTTCTCTAATGCAGCAAATGTCAATAAGTTACTTAACTTTCTAAGAACCTCATTACCTCTTTTACACTATGGAGATAAAAATGGCAATACCAGACTTGTTGAGCTGTTTTGAGGCTTAAAATGAGTTCATTTATGTCAGACTCTTAGAACAGTGTCTGGGACGGCACATTAGCTGTCCCTATAAAATCCATTAAGAGTAAAGGTTTGCACTGTTCAGGACCACCATGAGATTTATGGATGACTTCTGCTTTCTTATGCCTTCAAATGCTATCATGCAAGAACTATCCTGAATCAGATTCCACAAGATAAAAAGTTGATTTCCTCTTAATAATCCTGCTGGGTTACATCTGGATGGAATTTTTTTATTATTGCAGAATCAGGGGTTTGAGTGCAAGCTGTGTGGACATCCCAAACAGTAACTGGCCCATCCACACAGAGATCCCTTGCAGACACTCACAAGGCACAACATCCCTCCTTACTGGAATCGTTACTTGGTGCCTCCATAAATCAGGACAGGAGGTTCCTGTCCTGAGCTTTGCAGGATACAGACATCCTGGCTGACATTTCTGGGCATTGAGAAGCATGGCACTGGATCTCTTCCTTCTCAACCATTTATGGTGCAATAGCTTTGGAATCAATCCTTGTCCCCTCAGTCAGGAATGTTACATCAAACTCCTTTTACCTTTTATACAAAGGAACAGGATACAAGCGTACTTGGGTTTCCATTGCTTACCTTAATACAACGCACAGCAGTGGTATCCTCAGAGAGAAGAGTAGGTGGACTGCTATCGCACATCAGGGGATTTGGTGGGATTTTATAAGTGGGAAAGATGCTCACTACACTCCTCTGGTTTCCTAGAGAAACTTTCTAATGCTTGCCTCACCCTGACCACTCTCCATGATTGTGAAATAAACCACCTCTTGGTGTGAGACAGTCATGGTCCATGTTTCTCAGTAAGGTAGAGCTCTGCAATTACAGTTCCTGAAGCGTGGGTGATTTGATCTCTCTCTCCCTCCTTCTATGGACCAAGGAAAAGCAGCCCTTCAATGCACTAATCCAAGTTGAGTCTAGAGATCAGGAAGTATAGTAAACCCATGTGACTTGCCCTCAAATATAAGCTAAAACTCCAGCAGCTTTTTCTTAGTTAAAAACAAACAAACAAACAGATATTTTGATCTCCCTCTGTCTGTGCCTGTCTCCCAGTTGGTCCCAAGCCAGAGAAGTAGAAAAGATTAAAAAGCATCATATTTATTGATCTCCAATTTCAACAATTAGCTCTTTAAGAAATTAATTTTAAAATAGAGGAACCTTATCTAAAATAGATGAGAATCAGTAAAGGACAAAAAACATGACTAAAAAAATGGAATCTCTACCAGGAGTTGTCTTGCACTAATTTTTAACCTATATGAATAAGCCAAATCTGCAAACCTGACAGATAAGACAATGTGCACACGTAAGTTATTTTATATTTATTAATACATGTGAGAAAATATATGGAATAAGCCTCTTACACAAGCAATTGACCTCACAGCTTAAAACATGATTCTTTAGTAACACAAATGCTGAAGACATCTTTTCTCTTAATTCACTATTAAGGGACCACTTATGTCTGAGAAGTGAGAGGTGCCCATTTTGAGAGGTGCTGGTATCAGCAGCAGTCATCTCTCATGAGCTGCATATTCTACTACTCATATCTAAGAGAAAATGTTTAATTTTTTGAATCGGTGCATAGGAAATGCAAATGTGTGCCCTTTTATATCTACGTCTAACAAAAAATGGAATAAAACTTCTTCTTTTGGCTTACGTAGCATTTTGTACCTTATCAACCACCATTAAAATGCATTAAACGACTCTAATAATGATGCACAATTGACCTGCCCAGCACATTAGCATTCCTAATCATGTCTAATTTTCTGTCTGAAAATGAAGAACAGCCTAATTATCCAAACTACTAACTTCAGGTCCTCTGAGTATTAAAAAAAAGTATAAGAACATTAATAGCTTCAACTCTCCATTTTCTGAACTTATGCTCTTCTTGATGAAACTGTCAGTGACATAATTCGATATTTTTCCACAGGTGTGTCTGAGATATTACCAAGCCCTAGGCTTGCTAATTCAAGTACCCCTTATGTCTTTGATCTCCACGGTATGAATCTGTAATATATTAGGTTGTGTTTATTCTTCAAATATCAACTGAAATTAGAAACCTAGAGTTTAGTCTAGCCCATAAGATATATGTGCTACCTCCAAAGAATAAATAGCCTGATACTGTCAAAGAAAAAGTTGGGTGATATTTAGTATTAATCTTCTCTCTAATTTTAAATATAAATTAGAACTGACAAAGAATAAAATCTATTAGCAACTTAAGAGGTTATTCCTCAATTTCTGAAGAAATCACACCCTTCTCTCATTGTCCTGCACTCTCTACCTATGGTTATCATAATTTGGTAGTAGCAGGAGGTGAAGGACAGGTGAGAGGTGAGGATGAAGAGTACAGGACAGGCAGATCATGGAAGGAAGGCAACCCAAATTGTGTTTAGAAGTTTGACCTTTACTTTACAGGCTGGCATTTTCCTATGCACCTTTCCTAGGGTATCAACAGATGTTTCATCAAACAAAAGAAATTTATTATCAAATAATTGAGGAATACCCAACCATTTGAGAAAACATTAAACAGAATTCTTTATTACAGGATTTCTAAGAGCCTTTAATATGCAAATGCATATGTTCCAGCAATAATAATTTTGTAATATACTCTATAGAGTTTCTCATTTTCTTTTGACTGTGGAATGCTTTTTAAAGAGAGCATTTCTTTATAGAAGTTGGCAACACAGAATGCACTTTGGGTGTGTTTGGGCAGGCAAGAGCCACTGGTAGATTTTAGCCATAGGAATGGCATCGTTTTGTTTGAGTTTGAGATGGATGCCTCAGCAGCAGTGTGAAAGGAGGCTGTGAGATCTTACTGTCAAGCCAACATGATTGAGGCCAGGACAAAGGCAGTAGTTGTTGGGTAAAAGAGTATTAAGATTAGCATATAAATAAGGGAAACCATTGACATCATTTGATAATTGATTGGTGTGTTAGGAAACAGATCAAAAGTACCTCCTAGGGCATTTCCTGGACTTAAATCATCAGTCAGGTGACTGCATCTGTGAGCGATTACATCTACAATCAACTAAGGGGTGTGTCCTGCACAATGAGAGACATTTAATCCAATCAGTTGACGGCTTTTAAGAGAGAAGTGATGACTTAAGAGAGAATTTTCCTCTCTACTTCAGCCAGTGAGTCTCTCCTAGAGAGTTCATTGAAAGCCTTCATCAGAGTTTCCAGCCTGCAGCCTGTTCTGCAGATTTGGATTTGTACATCCCCACAGTTGTGTGATACACTTTTATAAAATCGTATACTTACAGATATCTCCTGTTGATTCTGTTTCCCAAAAGAACTATGACTAATATATCTCTTCAGTGACTAAAAAGAAAAGTACCAAATAAATAAATAAATAAATGTCCCTCCTAGATTTGAATTATGGATGACTAAGTGAATATTGGCGCCAAGACTCAAGATAGGGAATGCTAGAGGAAGAGCATCATAAATACATATCTAAATATAAAAATAAACAATTATATAAATTAGAGTATCAAAGTTCTTTCAGGCTCATTATTTTATCCAATATTCATAATGATTCTAAGACAGAGGCTTTGAATATTTAATATATATATATTTAATTTTAAAGATGAGGAAAATGGGACCAGAAATTTAAGTTACTCAAGTTGTTAATATCAAATATGCATAGTAAAATGTATCATAGTGCAGGACACTATCTACCTGACTTTTTTTTTTTTTAATTGTATTGCCCAGAAATGTCCTCAACTAGTTCTGGTTTAGATACTAAAATGAGTTGATGGGGGGGGGGGGGGGGTTCCAAGAAATATAACCTTGATTTAGGATTAATTCTTAGGGTTATGCTCTAATATTTGCAACTGTGGAAAGTTATTATATATAAAGCTTTTAAATATTTCTTTTAAAAAGCTATAAACTAAATTATTACATTTTGTAGCTCATGGCATACCTACAACACAGATCTAAAAAAAACTTTCTCTATGTTGTACAAATGGGTATTTGTGGATGAAGAAAAAAATTGTAGTATCAAGATCGTATGCAGAAATAAAAACTGCTGTCTTTTAAATCAATGCAGAAGTTGATCTCAATATAGAAATGATGGCATCAGAAAATTATATTAGATAACCTAAAGAGTGGCTTTAAATGTTGAAATGCATGTGAAGAATTTGATTAACATTGTTTCAGGAAATGTAAGAAAACATAGCTTTACTAATATACCATATAATTGTATATGTGATCTGAAGTATGATGGGTAATGAACATTTAAAATATTATAAATAAACTGGAAATTTTTACCTGCATCATAAGAGTTTATACACCTAAACTGGCCAAAATTATTAGTTCTTCTTATTGAAAAGGTATGAGAATCATCTGTTGTGCTGCATTGTCCCTTTTATTTGATATTTAGACTCTCATTCTTCTCTAGCATCCCTGTATCCATTGGCCCAAGATATGCCTGACCAAATTCAACCAAAACTAAAACTGGGAAATTAATACTGATCTTAGAAGCAAAGGTTTCCAAGTCTGCTTCCCAAACTGGGAACAAAGCTTCCAGAAAATCAGAATTAGTAGGTCATAAAAATGCTGATGTTATTTGAGGTATTCATGGGGAGATAGTATGATGATTGAAAAGAGCCCTAGGCTTGAAGACAACTCTGTGATCTACAAGTGACATTCTATGGGAGGTCAATTCTCCATGGTCTCTCACATTTCTGCATATCTTGGCTGTGAGACAATGATGGTTCTTGGTTCCAGAACATTTTTTCAATAAGAGAGAAAGTGTCTCCTTCCAGAGTGAAGAGCAGGCTGCTTACTTTGTAGAATAATATAGATAAATCTCCCTCCAGAAGAAAGGAGAGATACAATACTTTCTGTCCACCATAAATGATTCAAAATCTCTAAGCTCAGGGATCTTCTCCTATAATGTAGCCCAAAGCATGTATATGTGCCAGATGGCCTCTTTATGTCTTCCTGTGGGAACTGGGGCTTAGGGAACTGATTCACAAATGCTGAATCATTGGGTATTTCAATTGCTGTGTGCAATAAACTGTCCTTCATCTCTGTTCTAGGAGTCTTGTGCCTTCTGCTAATACCCATGAAACTCTGACAAGAAAACCTAGTTTCTTAGTTGGGCAAATCTCAGACCCTTTACAATTCTTGAATATGTCCATACTCCTTCATTTCCACATCTGATAAAGAAGAACTTGATGATTACATACAATTTATATTAAGGATATAAATGGCTTTGACAAAAAACAATGCTTATGTCTTAAGTTTTTCTTATTTACTATCTCTTGAAGTTGTTTTTCCAAAAGAATTCTACATCTAAAGCCTTGAGATATAGGTTCCTTCCTCTTTCCTAAAAAAACAATGCCTTGCATGCTTTCCATTTACTTTTCAAAACATAACCTGCTATAGGCAGTTACTACTCCAGCTCTTAAATATATTGAATTGGTTTTTAATCACCTTCTCTCCTCTCAAAACCCTCTTGCACACTAACCTCCTCTAAAAAGCCATTCAATTATAGCTTTAGTTTTGAAGTTTCTAATGACATTCTACCTGTGAGATCTTAAACCATTTGGTCTATTGTTTCAATTCTAAGGAGGAATTTCCACAGGAAAGTGTCATGTTCCGCATTTGATAAGAAAAATCAGTCATTCATATTTGGGAGAAATTTCTCCAAAAGAATGGGAAATATATTCATTCATTTAGTAAGTTGTTATTGAGTGCCTACTATATGCCAGGAGCTGTAAAGAGGCTATGATACAAACATTAATAAAACATGAAGATTGCCTTCATAAAATGACCAATAAAAAGGGGGTTATATAATCTAATGATATTTCTTATAGCCTTCATTTCCTTAGAAAACAGATAATATACTATTCATACATTAACAAATATTGTTGAATAATAGCAGAATGAACGAAGGCATGAATAATGAATGAATAAATACAAGTATGCACACAGAGGAGAACCCAGGCTGTGCGTCAAATATATGTTTTGGCAGCCTGGGGATTTCTGAAATCATTTCAGATCAGTAATGTTAATGAAAACTCATTTCTTTGCAGGAAGTAAAATTTAAATTCTAATTGCATTAAAATCCCCAGGCTAATACTTCTTACTAGGAATGCACATAGCAACTATTAAACTAACACGTCAATGAACCCAGCCCCAGGTCGATGATTTTGGGTTTTTTTTTTTTTTTTTACATATATATAATGCAGGCAAAGGTGCACCTGGAGATCTATTCCAAGGAAAGACTAAACCCATCATGGATCTCTCATAGCTCAGTTTTATGTACTGATGCCACAAGCCAACCCTGCTCTGAGCTACACACTGAGACTTTGTAGATTTTCATTTTAAAAACACAGCAGATTTCACATCCAGACATGTAAGTTCTTGCTTTGATTTGATTACTGATCAAGTAATAAGAAGGGTGGAGGCAAGATCACATTGCCCCTGCCATCAGGGCATTTAAAATCTAATAAATTGAAATCGGTGCCAATGAATAAAATGGTCCATTTGTTATGAGATAAATGTGTGTAGGATGTAGGAGGGAACTAGTATTTCTATGGGGTCCTTGAAAAGGCTTTAGGGAGGATGTATTGGTTTGAAAGCTGCCAAAATGCAGTATATTGGAAATGGAATGGTTTTTATAAATAAGTTTACATGTTTATAGTTTTAAGGAAGTGAAAGTGTCCAAATTAAGGCACCAAGATGTTACCCTCACTCAAGAAAGGTCAGTGGTCCAGAAACACCTCTGTCAGCTGGGAAGTCACTGACTTGGCATCTGCCCGTCCCCTGCTCCTGGGCAATATTGCTTTCAGCCTCTGTTCCTGTGGGGGTTCCTCACTTTACTTCTCTGGGGCTGGCTTTCATCTCTTGGCTTCCCTTGGCTCTCTTCAGGTTCTGGCTTGCTTAGCATCTCATGGCAACGTCTGCTGGACATTACCCCATATATCCGTGTCAGCTCTGCTCTGAGGCTTCTGTCATTTGTGAGGTTTCTCCAAAATGTTTCCCCTTTTAAAGACTGGAGTAATCTTATCAAGACCCACCTAGAATGGTTGGAGTCACATCTTCATCTAATTAAAAGATTACACCCACAATTCAGCACATCACATTTCTGTGGAGATAATCTAATCAAAAAGGTTCCACCTACAGTATTGAATCAGGATTCAAAGAAACAGCTGCTCCCACAAGATTGGATCAGTAATAAAACACGGCTTTTCTGGCGTAATATTTGCAAACCCACACAGAAGACATTTTGTGTCACAGGTGAGAAACATGAGCCAAAGCTCAACAATAAGAAGTGAAATGGATATAGGTATCTCAGCATCCCGTCCCTGCATTTGCTTACTTCCCTAAACATCCCTACCTGCTCTGATAATGTCAGAATTGTTCCAGTAATATGTTGTGTTCCGATGTTCGTCACAGAGCAAGGATGGGACCAGCTAGATGGATGCATAAAAGGAGATCAGAGGGCTACTGCTTGCTCAGGCAAATAGCAGCCTCATTGTTAACTCCATGACCTTTTATTTTAGTTCTTATACAAACAAGAGCTGTGAGTAGGAGCACAAAAACAAGCATGCCTTGAGACTTGTTTTGTTACATTCTTTAAGCAAGATAGCCAGCTTTATTTACAGCCCAGTATGCAGAACTCCCTATTCTCAAGCAGTTCAAGGAACTGTTTGCTGTTCCTTCGCCTAAGGCACCCACTTGCAGGTCATCCTCAGGTCAAGTTTGTCCTTCTCTTAATTCCTTAACCCTTCAGTAATATCTCTCTCTCTCTCTTTCTCTCTCTCCCTTTTCTCTCTCTCTCTCTTGCTAATAAGTCCTCTCCCCAATTAGTTTATTCTATAAGTATTTCCAGCCTTCATACATGGCCTTTGACCAGCCCACCAACCACATTACTATCTGCTTATCCATAACTTTAATGGATAACTGATCCAGCCAGTAGAACATTTCTGTCTCCAACCTGGAAAGTAATTTCTGCAACCCCGATTCTTTTATGGTTGCCCAGAATACCTGCATACAATCTCAAAATAAATATTATCACTTTTTGGTGATGCTAATTCTTTACTATTAGAATCATAAATTCTGAAGAGTTGAAAGAAACTTTCCAGTACATTACATCTATATAGAAATTAATATTTGATGGATATTTGATAAGTCACACAAATTGTTCTGAGCAAATTCATACACTGTCATTTTATTAGGCTGTGCTACCATCTCTATCAGTTTAGGAACTATGATTTATATTTTACAAATGAGATGCATGAGAATGGGAGAATTAAAAAATTGCTCAAAGTAACACAGCCAGTAAGTGACTGAGCCAGGATTCCACATCGTCTCTCTAACTGTAAGATACTTCTCAAACAAACAAACAAAAAATCTGCCTCAGTTTGATCAATGTCAGTGGTCAAAAAAAAATACTTTACTGTCTAATACAATATATTCTGGACCACCCAAGATTAAATGTAAATATTAATTTGTCAAGATAAGCAGGCTCCATGCCAGAACACAGCTCCACATCTCAAAGGAATAAGAACCTGCTAGCTGAGGGTCTCTTCAGGTCCTGGAGGAAAATGGAAGGAAGAGATGGAATAGGGACTCACCTAGAGCAGGACCCTTTAAAACTGGGAAGGGTTTAGAATTTGGGACCCTTTAAGACTGGGAGGGGCTTGGAGTTGTCTTACACAATGGAACTTTCCAGAGAGGCTGCATTCTCTCCTACTTGTGCTCAGGGCTTCAAGGAGTTCAACAACCCGGGAACTCAATCTAACCTGCTACTGCTACTTAGATAAATCTCAACTAGTTTTTTTGTGTGTTTGCTCCTGTTGGGACCCAGACCAATGCCAATAACGTATTTAGCTTTAGTTTGTGAACCCACACCAAGTTCTACTCTCTGCTTCTCCAATCATACTTTTCCTAAAGTCTTATCTTTTCTTCCACTTTACTGAAAACTTATACTGATTTTTACCAGTTGAACAAAATGCAGCCTGTCTTCTTGTGGATATGCTCAGTTCTAACTATTGCATGTCTGTCTAGTTAGGCACTTGCCTAACCTGTTTGTCTGGTTAGTGAGGACTGCTAGTGGAGAGCACTATTACTCTAAGCACTCCACTCTTAGAAAGCAACCTGAGATTGTGCTAGCTTTATCTAGGACCCAGAGAACACAACTAGCTTCCATGAAAACCGAGCAACTGAAACTCCGGATCATTTTTACATTAATGTTGTTATATATATGCATATATATCCCATTCTGTGTTAGGAAGTGTTCTAGTTTGCTAGCTGCCAGAATGCAACACACCAGAGATGGATTGGCTTTTAATAAAAGGGGATTTATTTTGTTAGTTCTTAAGAGGAAAGGCAGCTAACTTTCATCTGAAGTTCTTTCTTACATGGGAAGGCTCAGGGTGATCTCTGCTGGCCTTCTCTTCAGGTCTCTGCATTCCAACAACTTTCCCTGGGGTGATTCCTTTTTGCATCTCCAAAGGCCTGGGCTGAGCTGCGAGTGTTGAAGTGAGGTATGCAGAGGTGCTTGGGCTGTGCTATGGTGCGTTCTCTCATTTAAGCACTGGCCTATTAAGCCAAACGCCATTCATTACAGCAGGCACACCTCCTAGCTGACTGCAAATGTAATTAGCAACAGATGAGGTTCACCTACCATTGGCTCATGTCCACAGCAACAAAACTAGGTGCCTTCACCTGGCCAAGTTGACAACTGACTCTAACTACCCCATGTCCACCCCTTGTCAACTTGGCAATTACATGCATCACTTTAAACAATATTAAGGTGCAAAAAGTTCTCTTCTGGCTGTGGACCTGTGAATCTCAAAACAAGTTGTCTGGTGCCAATATGCAAAGGAGGTACAGTCACAAGATCCATAGGGAGAAACTGGGAAGAAAACCTGCAGGGCAAACACCATTGGGTTTCAAACTCTGAAAGTCATTTATCCTTCGGCTTTATAAAGCTGCAGTCTGGCAATGCAGCTCAGCCCAGGCCTTTGGAGATGCAGAAAGAAATCACCCTGGGGAAAGTTGTTGGAACCCAGAGGCCTGGAGAGAAAGCCAGCAGAGACTGTCCTGTGCCTTCCCACATAAGAAAGAACCTTAGTGGAGAGTTAGCTGCCTTTCCTCTGAAGAACTAACAAAATAAATCCCCTTTTATTAAAAGCGAATCCGTCTCTGGTGTGTTGCATTCTGGCAGCTAGCGAACTAGAACAGGGAGGTTGATTTTTTAACCTATCATCTTGTCCATTTATTTCCATCATGCAAGTCAACAGAAATATTTTTCTATTTTGATAAGGTTATTAATTTTATCTGCAATGCATAAAAGATTGTGTCATTTAGAAATGTGCCAAGCATGCTTTCTGGGACTAAACGCAGAAAAGAGAGACAATTGTTTAAATTGGGATGACATGATCTTAGTGAACTCATAAGGTTTTCTAGTGATTACTACATTCTTTTCAAACCACTCACTTTATGCTTCCTGCTTAATAGCCCCTTGCTGGGTAGATACGGTAACAATGCAGAGTTGGATGAATTCATCTTTTCCTCAATTTTGGAATTTAGAATAAAAATTGCCCATCTCTGATGTCTAACATTTTTATAGGCAAAGATATTTTTAAATGAATGTAGACAGAGCTAAAACCATATCTTCAAGCTCTTTTAAGACCTAACAATTCTTCTGTTAGGAACTTGGCTTATGTAAGTAACTGCTTTCCCACCATCTGCTCACCTATCTGAATGATGAAGAGTCTCTTCCAATTTAAAATTCTCTTCAATGGACAAAATGAAAGAGGTGAAAAATAGATAGCTCTTACCTTCTCATTGTTATTTTGTAGAGTTATACTAATTTTGCCAAAAAAAAGAGACCTATCCCATCCTTGTTATTCTTCTTCTGACTAGTATTGCAAAATTACTGCTTAAATTTTTATACATTTTTCAAAAACATCATCCCATTCTAGGCTTTTGGTGGATGGTCTAATATTATTCCCACGTCTAATTTTTTTTTAATTTGAACTCTTAATTATGCCTCTTTTCTTCAGACTTTTTATGTATATTTCCTTTCAAATGGTTGATTTGTTAGAGAACCACTAATATCCACACAGAGATTTTTTTTTTTTTTGCATGGGCAGGCACCAGGAATCGAACCCAGGTCTCTGGTATGACAGGCGAGAACTCTGCCTGCTGAGCCACCGTGACCCATACCCCCACAGAGAATTTTACTTTTCAATCTTCATCAGAATCACTTTTAATTCTATAGTTAGGTCTTGCCTTTTGAAAATGTATTAGTCAGGGTTGTCTATGGAAACATACACACACACATAATGTAAATATTAAGGGATTTTTATAAGAAAATATAAAAATGGGAAATCCAAATTCTGTAGGGCATGGGGCAAGCTGGGAACTACAACGAAGGTTTCTGATGAATTCCCCAGGAGAGGCTGGCTGGCTAAAGTACAGATGGAAATTCTGTATTCTGACTGCTGAAATCATCACTTCTTTTAAAGCCTTCATCTGACTGGATGAGATTTCTCTCATTGCTGAAGGCAATCTCCACAGTTGATTATAGATGTGATTAGCCATAAATGCAATCAATTTATGGATGATTTAAGTCCATGAAATATCCCCACAGTAATAATCAGGCCAGTGCTTGCTTGACCAAACAACTGGACACTATAACCTGGCCAAGATTTTACACATGAACTTAACCATCACAGAAAGTCATCAATCCATTCCAAGTTAAAGCTCTCTTAGAGTCTGTGAACATGGGAATAATTTTTTTTCTAAACTTTTCTGAGATCTACCTTAGAAAAGGCAGGGTGATGCTTAACATTTCCTTTTCTCTCCTCTGCAAGTCCTAGGTTGATGCCATCATGAGCTCATGGTCCCCATGAAGATAAAACACCAGTATATCTTTCCTCTTTGGATAAAATAAATTCAACCAAACTTCTAGCTTTCTTCATAGGAAGGTAATTTTAAGTTATGAAAGACATAGCTAAGATGCATGCTTTTTTTTCCTTTTTAAATTTGTAAGACAGGTTGAGGGTCTCATATATGGGTTTTCCTGCTGTGACCCACAGATTTAAGAAAGAGGTGGAGATCAGCAAATAGCTGCCCAATGATGTTCTCTCTTTCCTACAACTTTATCCAAAAGACAGACTACACAATTGCTTCTTATTGCACTTCTTACAGGGTCTCCAAGGTCCCTATAATCTGGCTCCACCCCTTTAATCTCCTTTCTGCCTCTCTCCTCACCCCACAATTCAAGGTCTGGCTCTCCAGCTGTCTGCCTGCCTGTAGGGCTCCTCCTTTGCCTCTATCACTTCACCTGGCCCTAGCATGTTTGTCCTGCAGGTCTCAGATGAAATGTCACCTCAGAGAATTCTTTCTGCCACATTTTAGGCCCCAATTTCTTATAAGTATTTTCTAAAAAAGACCTTACAATATTTCCTCCTTTGTTCATGGCTTATTTTTGTCCCCCAAGTTCATTCACTTCATTGTATGCATCATGATTTTGTTCCTTTCTGTAACCGCATAATATTCAAGCATATGTATATACCACAGTTCAACATTCTGCTTCTCCGTCAGTGTATCCATCGGCCACCTCCATCCATTGAGCATCATGGATAATGTCCAAAGTCAACAACCCATGTCTCACATTATTCTGACTTAGTTGTACAATCAACACTCTCAGTCTTAGACAATTTTCATTGCTCCAAAGAGAAAAATAACACAACACTTTCACCAAATAGAAATCCAAACCTCTCCTTAATGCTTGTCCCTGCCCCCCTCCCCAATTATTTACCCTTGGTGTTGTTATGGTACTGTTGATGTTTTCCTATTATACATAGACCACAGTATGACACAGCAGTTTCCCCCATATACCCCGATATTATTGACTCTTTGTACAAGATTCATAACTTTGAAGTAATTCAAGGAAGAACTTGTGTATTTTTGTAGTCTTAAACAGTGGGATACATGCTTTATACAACTCCTTACAATCATGTTCACCTTCAGTATGGTAATATTACTTATAGACCCACTAATGAACTGCCTTCATTTCTATTCTTTCCCTTACGTTTAAGTTCAACCTCATCAGCCAACCGTTTACCCAACCCTAGCTTCTATGACTCTCTAGTTTCCCTATATCTTACATTATAAGCCTCTGGGCTTATGTTTATCAAGGTCATAAAAGCAAAATCATACAGTATCTATCCTTTTGTGTCTGGCTTATTTCTCTCAACATTATGTCCTCAAGATTCACCCATGCTGTCATATGCTTCAGGACCACATTTTGTCTCACTGCTGCATAATATTCCATTGTATATATACACCCCTTTGTTTATCCACTTGTTTGCTGATGGGCACTTGGATTGTTTCCATCTTTTGGAAATTGTGAATAATGCTACTATGAACATCAGTGTGCAAATGTCTATTTGTGTCACAGCTTTCAGCTTTTCTGGGTATATACTGAGTAGCGGTATTACCATATCATAGGACAACTTGATATTTAATTTTCTAAGGAACCACCAAACCGTCTTCCACAGTGGTTATACCATTACACATTCCCATTAGTAGTACATAAGTGTTCCAACTTTTTCACATCCCTTCCAAAATTTTTAATTTCCTGCTTGTTTAATAGCAGCCATTCTTATAGGTGTGAGGTAGTATCTCGTAGTCTTGATCTGCACTTCCTTAGAGCTAATAAAAATGAGCATCTCTTCATGTAATTTTTAGCCATCTGTATTTGGCTTTCAGATAAATGTCTGTTCGTATCATTAGCCCATAATTGGGTTGTTCTTTCATTGTTGAGTTGTATAATTTCATTATGTATACAGGATGCCAAGACTTTATCCAATACGTAGTTTCCAAATATTTTCTCCCATTGAATTGGCTGCCTTTTCACCTTTTTTGACAAAGTCTTTTGAGTTACAGAAGCATTTGATTTTGAGGCATTCCCATTTACCTATTTTTTTCTTTGTTGCTTGTGTTTTGGGTATAAAGTTTAGGAAGCTACATCCTATTACTAGGTCTTGAAGATGTTTCCCTGTATTTTCTTCTAGGAGTTTTATGGTACTGGATCTTACATTTAGGCCTTTGATCCACTTTAAGTTAATTTTTGTTTAGGATGTAAAAGTAACTTTCATTCTTTTATTATTGATATCCAATTCTCCCATGCCCATTTATTGAAAAGATTATTCTGTCCCTGTTTAGTGGTTTTGGGGGCCTTGTCAAAGACTAACTGACCATAGATTTGGTGGTCTATTTCTACACTCTCAATTTAATTACATTGGTCAATACTTCTATCAATATGCCAGTAGCATGCTGTTTTGACTACTGTGGCTTTAAAACCAGGAAATGTTACTCCTCCCACTGCGTTCTTCATTTTTAGGATATTTTTAGCTAGTTGAGGTCTCTCGCTCTTCAAAATGAATTTGATAACTAGCTTTCCCAAGTTTTCAAAGTAGGTTGTTGAAGTTTTGATCAGTATTGTGCTTAATCTGTAGATCAATTTGGGTAGAATTGACACCTTAATTACATTTAACCTTGATCAGGGAATGTCTTTCCACCTATTTAAATCTTCATTGATTTCTTTTAGTAATGTTAGATAGTTTTCTGTGTTCAGGTCCTTTACAACCCTAGTTAAGTTTATTCCTAGATACTTGATTCTTTTGGTCGTGATTTTGAATGGAATTTTTTCCCTAATTGTCTCCTCAGTCAGGTCGTTCCTTATGTATAGAAAGGCATGTTCTGCTTTTAGTGAATTGAATTTGCAGATATCTGCACGGTTGAAATTGTCCAATAGGAAGCTCCACTTAATAACTGTCTGCAGTCAGATACGTCCACAGGCAGATATCCAATTTGTTCTTGGATATCTGCATCTATCTCTAGACTGGATCTCTACATCTATCACTATCCAGACCTTTAGTTTTCTAAATGTCCTTGGTTCTCCTGTTGCAAATGATCACACCATTAGGAATTTTTGGTTTGACAACAATAAATGAAAGGTAGAACCGAGGATGTTATGTCCCCTTGCTTGTGAACACAAGCTACCTAGCTGTTATTATGCCCATTTTGAATACTGTGTGAAGAGTCACTGAATTATTGTACCTTTCAAATTACTTGAATCACAGAGAACTCAGCAAAGTCTTATGATCTGTAATAGGCCTAATGAGTCTAGTGAATTGGTAATGTACAAGAACTGGACTCAGACCAATCTTTCTGCTGCGATATAGAGTCCAGCTAACAAGACATCTACAAGTGGAGCCTCTGACAGACTCAGCATTAACCAGGCTCTGCTATGTCCTTACCTTCTAAAACTACAGAGATAATTTTAGACCTTTGAAATAACAGGGTCAGTAACCCTCTTCACTGAGGACCCACTCACTTTTTCTACAGGCATATAATTTTAAAGATATTGGCATGTGATACATTATTTCCAAATTTATTTATTTATTTATTTATTATTATTATTATTTTTTTTGCATGGGCAGGCACCGGGAATTGAACCCGGGTCTCTGGTATGGCAAGTGAGAATTCTGCCACTGAGCCACCATCACATCGCCCCTCCAAGATCATTTTAATGCAAGACAATAAGATGTGTTGGTTAAGTAAGGTTCACAGTTCCTTCAATCTCATAATTTATTGACTAATTGGGTACAGGACACAATTTCAAATTTCCTAGTTTCAACAGGAGTTGATCACTTGTTTAGCAAACTGACAAACTGACTTCAATAAGTGTATACAGGTAAATGGGTTGTAAGATTAAAAATGCAGAAAATAAAACCTTAAAGTAATTATTATATTATGCAGCCCACCCCCTTTCTACAGTCAAGTCATAAAGATAAGCAACAGTATAAAGAAGAGAAAATACAATGCAGCATTCACTATTAAAAGCCTACATGAAAATGATGAACTTTCTAACTAAAAAATAAAATAAAATAAAATCCCAAAACAGAGGATGTGCTCATATTTCCATTTTAAAATTACTTTTAATGGTCCTTCCCACTTGGGCAGAAAACTTTGAAATGCCACAAACATGAGTGTTCTTGTGATAATGATAATTCAAAATAGAGAGATCTAGAAATGTAGTGCACAATATAATGTACTTATATACAATAAATTTGCCATTTGCATCAACTGTTCTAAATAGAAGATGTGGAGTTTGGGCTACTAGACATTTAATGTTCCTATAAACTCACTTCAAAAACTGCTTTATTATTTTTGATGTTCAGATGAGTCAGTCAAGACTCAGCTCAGGCATCATATTGCTCCAGCACCCCCTACGTCACCCTCCACCCTCCACCCTCCAGCTAGGCTAACAAATGTATTTCTGAATTTCAAGAAACAAAGCAAACTTTCATGTCAAGATGACATGCCTTTTTCAATTTTTTACTTTCTTATCTTCTACTTGCTAAAACTACTCCTTAGTGTTAGTAACATTAACTTTAATATATTAAGCAACACTGGGATACTAATTATACATCATAAAAGCACTTGTGCCCATCTGTAAAGAATTAAAATGCGGTCTCTTTACTGCAGTTATACCTCAAACACTTTCAAAAGGCTAGTTCTATAAATAGGGTACTACGTATATGTCCTTAAATGAGTGTTGAGTGAAGGGATATTCCAAATGACGATAGATGAGTAATAGAATATTTGTGATAGTATTTTTTATTTAGTATTTATTTTTGGGGGGTGCATGGTCTGAGAATTGAACCCGGGTCTCCCGCATGAAAGGCAGGCATTCTAACCACTGAACTACCCAGGCACCCCATAGTATTTTGAGGCATACAAATGAGAAAATAATGTTTTTCCAAGAAGCTCATTTGTCACCTGAGTAAACAGAATAATTGATGTATAAATAAAAATAGCTACTTAATGCTGACCCTGCACAGGGCAAGATGCCATGCAATTTGCAAATACTAACTCCATGAATCCTCACAAAGTTCCTATGCTGTAAGTACTATACTTATTCCCATTTTGTGGATGAAGGTCAGGCAAAGAGAGGTTAAGCAAGTTGCCCAGGGCGGTCCAAACATTATGTCACAGAGATTAGGAGTATATTGGCTCTTAAGGAGCACAGTATGCACTTAAAGCCTGCAAAGTGATGGTCTAAAGGATTAATAATACTAACTAATATTACGTGATTGCATTGAGCAATATTAATAAAAATGATAAATAAACTATTTAACAGCTAGAAATCTAAAACAGTCTATGTTTGTAATTTACATTCTCTGCATTCTTCCAGACATGCTTCCTGTAAGGATAGTATTCCCAGGTTCTGTCCAAATGTCGTCCCTTTTGGGCATCAATAGTTTTATTAAAGTATGTGCTCCTTCTTCCTAACCTCTAGCATGATTCCCACCACATTCTAAGAAAGTGAATCTTAACCTCTCAAGGGCAGCTCTTTCTGTGACTGATGGTCCAGCCTGGCTTTTGACGTTATTAATATATTCTTCCAGGGAACATACAAAGAGTGCGGGCACCCGGGCCAGGTTGACTGTGGCTGCAGTGATAATCCTCCTTCCATTCAGCACAGCAATGAAAGAGCAGCCCTGTAATTCAGTGTCACCAGATCAGAAACATCCAGGGCCCTCTGTGCAGAAGTCTGAGGCTCCCACACTGGGGAGACAACCTGATGCCGGGTTGCATGTGACCAGGTGGTGCTCAGATGGCACTAATGGACTCGGAAGCCAGAGAGTAAACATTTTGTTACAGAAGGAAAGATAGCTTTGAAAGGTTTCTATTACAGTGGTTTTTGCAGCTGTAGTCTGTGTTCAAAAGGATTCCCAACTATCTCCCAACCTTCATTGGGAGTCTACAGGAATTTACAACAGGTCTGTCTACAGCTCCCACGGACAGTAATATAATATACTTACAAATTTCCAAAGAAAGGGAAAATATTTTCCTTCCTTCCCTCCCTCCTTCCTTCTTTTTTTTTTTTTTTTAACTTAAGGATTAAGAAATCCAGTTGTTAAGTTTTAAAATTTGAACTATAACTATACAGGGAGCAGGAACCTCTTTTAGTCCATAGCCCCCTTTTGTACAAATACTGGAAACAATCATTTTTTTCCTGAGAGGAAAAAAAAATCAGAGTTTGAATGCTTTCCCAATTATGACAGAATGTACTGAAATTTAGATCAGGAGTTGGAAAACCTGAATTGGCACTAAGTATGATTAAATAATACTTTGTAGTCCAAAGGCTATCAAAAGGGATTCTTGAGGTGACTTAAAATAAAAGCATGCATACACAAGAGTATAAGAGAGTGTGAAGGGAAATTAGAAACAGCATAGAGTAAAAAGGGAGGGAAGTGCTCTTAACTGCCCCTCATCTAACTCTGAGGATCTCTGGAAGCCAAGGGGAAAATCTCATAAGCCTGACTATTGCTGCCAGCTAAAGGAAAGCCCACCAAGTCTTGACAAAAGTAGTGGTTTCTGTTTGCTTTGTTTTGTTTCTTGACACTAAATTTAAGAGAGTTCTTTTATTAAAAAGAAAGACCTTTTTGTAAAAAGATCAAGTTAGACTATTCTTCTCTAGGAAATGTAAAAGCTCAGGCTAAAGGCTAAAAGTTTTTTTTTGAATTATCCTTGAGGAGAGATAATTTCTTTTTGGACAGCCAGTCTACTGTAGTTCTAGTTAATAGCTTTTGATGCTCTAATTTGACAAAAGGGTTCACCAAATAGCTACATGATCTCTCTTGCCTCTCAGTCTGTAAAATAGGTATTTTGATCAAATGAACTCCAAGCTTCTTTGAACTCGAGTCTTCTTATACCTAGGATGATTTTCATTTAGACTTAATATCATTGTTCACTAGTTTACATGCAATACAAGCCCAGATATCAGCTAACTGAGCATTTCTATCACTTGGTTTTCATAAAATTAAAATGATATATATATTTGGAACAAAACAATATGCCGTAAGTTAAAAAACAGGGCTACCACTGTACTTGACAACCAAGGCCTATCGACTTAATAAGTGAACACATAAGTATTTCAAAATTCCTGCTGTCAACTTTGTACCTTGTCTGTAAAAGGCTCAGATTTAATTACTAATAAGTGAGCTAGCTGCCTCTGTATACCATGAATTCTGGAAACAAAACACAGAGACCTGCTGTAGCCAACAAGAGTTCTACGTTAATCTATTAGTATGTATACCTGCAATCTATAGATAAATTAAAATTTAAGTACTTTAATACACAACACATAAAATATAACCATCAATTGATCATGTTATTGTGGCATGATCTCAAGTCTGTTTTCAAGAATGAATGCATAAGCCCTCTTTTTTTACATCTTTGCTTTAAGAAATTTTGTTTTTAATTTTGGATAGAGAGCATCAAATCCATGCTACCCTCTGAAACTTCTCAGGAGTCACTATTATTTGAATCGAAGAAACTGTATTTAAATTCAAAACAAGCTACAGTATATGTTTTTAAAGATAATTAAAGGATGTGAATATCATTTTGCAAATTGAATAGTATTTATAGGATTGGTTAAGACATAAGAAAACAAAACAAAACCTATTCTTTTTAATTTGAGATCTCCTTATTTGCCCATGTAATTTAACTTCCAAGATTAAAAACATCCATAGGAATACTCAGTGTAGAAAATGAATATTTATCCTTCAACATTTAAAAGGTAAAAAGGTCAGTGTTTCCATCACTTCCAATTTCGCTCCACTCCAACCACACAGCAGTCAAAAGGAGCTTCTTAAATCATAAATTGGACCTTGTTCTCTTCTCCTTTAAGCCTAACCCTTCCATTTGGGATAAGAAAAGAAAATTCATACTCCTTCATGTGACCTATAAATCCCTGGTAAATCTGGTCCCTTCTACCTCCCCAATCTCATGTCAGAGTAAAACTCTCACCTAACTTACTAGGCTTCAGTCACTGAGGGTGGAGCTCCCAGAGTTCAGCAACTACGTCCTGATCCCAGAATCTTTGCTTGATACTGTTCCCACAGCCTGTGAATCTCTTCCCACGGTCTGATCACAGACAGCTGCTTCTCACCCTTTCGTCTCTTCTTAAATGCACAGAGAGGCCCTCCCTGACCACCCTAAGTCAAGAGCGGTCCCTAATACTCTATTTCAGCTCATATTTGTTTCTTTCATAGAACTCATCACAACTTGCAATTATTTGTCTCCTGACTTGTTTTCTTTTATCTGTTCTTGTACAATGAGAGTTCCATGACGGCAGACTGCTGTTGTCCTGTTCCCTGTTACATTCAGGCACAAGGTAAATACTTGTTTTGTGGATAGCTAAGGTATGACTATACAATTTATAATTGTCATGTTAATATTATAATCAAATTCACATCTTAGTTAGTTTGTCCCATATCTATCCCTATTTCAAAACTGCATGAATATACAGTTTCTACACAAACCAGAGAAATTATAACCTTTTGTTCTCATAAAATGTGATGACTTCTACAAGAATATAATGCTATTTTCCCAATTTACCAAACTTAACAAGGTTTTATGGCTAGTTCAAATTATGTGTTACCAGAAGAGCTCCAATTAGCAGATTCATCACTGGCTGAGACTCAAATAACATATATCAAAAGATACTGGGAATGGGCCTGCTTTGCCAGAGAACCCACGGGGCAGAGCACTGCATTAGTGGGAAAAGTTTTTTTTTTACTTCTCCTGTTAAATCAATTCCCAGATCTTCCTGTAAAGAATAAATTTTAACAATAACCTATCTTGCCACTGCTACCATAAGGATCTTTGTCCTCTGCCTCTTCTGGTCCAGTATTCTGAAGTTTATGACTCACTAGTGAGTTGAAAAGTCCATTCAGTGGGCAATGACCAGGACTTCTAAAAATTAAAAAGAAAGAAAAAATATGAACTATTGAAGTATTTTGCAGAGATTTAGGATAAATGCTATTTTAAGAAAAATTTATTATAGTTATATATTTGAATGTGTGTGTGCATGCATGCTATTATGCATGCATATTCTGCATCACAATGCAAATCCTGAGTTGCAGTTAAAGGCAAATTGAAAGCCACTACACAGGACAGTAAAAGAGATAAGAATGAGAGCCAGCAACTGCTTGCAAAACACAGCCATACATCCAAATTCATTATACCCACATAATGGTACCCACGACACTTTGTTCTTGTCCTTGACACATTCAGTTTTGTCTTGTTTTTCAGATAATTGTTCTTGTATCTGTTTCCAACAGCATAAGCTCCTTGAGGGTAGGAAATTGCTGTATACATTATTGAATTGAATTAAGGTCACCCATCACTTTGGATTAAAGATGCCTACATTTATTTGACACCCATCCCATTATGGGGTGAGGTTCATGTCCATTCCCCTTCAATCTGGGAAGTAGATGGATCTATGTCTGTATTGGTAAATAGCAAATGGTAGAAGTGACACAACATTAGTTTGCAGGCCTGGACCTTATGAGCCCAAACTTTCTACCTCCTGCTTCTTGGAACACTGGCTCTTGAAGCCTGAGCTTCCATATGTGAAATCAAACTACCTTGCTGGAGAAACCATGGAGAAAAATTCTGAGATAAGACAGAGAGGGAGAGAAACCTAGCAGAGCAGACCCTTCTAGTTATTTTTCCTCAAGGTATGCATGAGAAGCCTTATGACTGCTAGACCATGGGCTGGTGAACTATCAAACTATCAACCTACCAGGTAGCTGCCTGATATTGTAAATTAAGTTTTATTGGAACTCTTTCATTTACTTATTATCTGTGGCTGTTTTTGCATTACAATAGCAGAGCTGAGTAGCTTCCACAGACAGATAATATGGTTCAAAAAGCCTAGAATATTTACACTGGCCCTTATTCTAGAAAATGTTTCTGACCCTTATTCCCAACCATGCTAGCTCCTAGCTGACCCCAGTCTCCAAATGACCCCAAATTACACCATATCAAGGAGGAAAATTGCTCTGCCAAGTTCTATCTGAATTTTTAATCTACAAAATGATGAAGTATATAATAAAATGGTTGTTGTTTATAGGCTACTATTTTAAAGTAAAATTTTTTTGCAATAGTGGACTATGGGGCTATAATTCTTTACCTGAAAGTGTGCCTTATTTGTCAGTGTCTTTGGAATTGGGCAGTGGGCAGAGGCAGGAAGGGCTTCATGGAGCTCATTAGTGGAAACAAGAAGGACCTCAAAGAGATGGTTAGTAAAAGTTGGAAGGGTACTGAAAATACTATTGGTGAAGGCTTGAGGGACAATGAAAATGTTATCAAAGGCTGGAGAATATGGGATACTTTTTCTGTATTGACAAAAGGTTTGTTATTAGTATTGCATGTGATAAGGAAGAAAACGGAAAGGGAACCTCATGACTTTGTGGATTTCGCTAGGAGATTTGTCAGGCATAATACAGAAAATTCCAACCAAGGTGCCTAAGGTAAAACATGAGACGAGAGATGAGGTCAAGAAGGAACTGTTGAGTTTGTGAATGGAATTCAGAGGAACTATGAAGGATCCAGACTGTGCTGTGCATGAAAACAAAACTATTTCTCAGCTCCAGCTTTTCCCAACAATAGACTTTCAAAATTGCCTTAGGATAAAGGTAAAATACAACATAATTTCTCTAAAATAATGCCAGGTAATAAAGTTTTAAGGGCTTGGGGTAAGATCTTTTTATGAGACATTGGAAATATTTGAGAGTATGCCTAGTAGGGCTTCTAAGAATCCTAAGAGTTGTACAACTTAGACCCTCTCTGCCAGCAAAAGGGGCTTCTAAGAATCTTAAGGACATGCCTAGTAAACTTTCAACTTGACCAAATGGTTTCTTTGTATCATTTCCCAGCCTATCCCAAATCTCAGCACAAAGGAGAAAGAGAACTATGTTGGAAACAAATGTGGTGATAGCTTTTATCTGGTAGATTGGGTTATCATTTAATATACAGAAGCCCTCTAAAGATTTTATGGGTAAGGAAGGATTGCCAAGAGAGTGGAAATAAGAGCCATTTCAGTCATCTTTAGGGAACAAGACTAGACCCTAAATCAAGGAACTAGTGGCATGTCCCTGGCTGGATTTCAAAATTCAATACCTGTTACATGATTCTCACGTTCCTTCTTTACATAAAAGTGATCATATCTCTCTCTCACCAATATGTTAGACAAGGGGTGGGGGGCAGATAAGTTTTCTTTAGTTCACAGATCTTCGAATTAGGAGGAAACATATAGAAGGAGCTTCATCTATGCACGGACATCACTTACATGATCAGCTTCTTAAATTGAAGGCAATTTTATACTGGGATGAGATTTTGAATGTGGGAGGAAATGTAAATAATCTGTGGCTAGAGGGTGGGAAGCAGAGTCATTCCTTCCCCCTTAAATTGGGGGTAGGGGAATCTTTGACTAAACTGCCCAAAAGAATATGGTAGAAGTAACATAGGTCCAGCTTCTGGACCTGGCTTTTAAGAGACTGGACTTTTCTACTCCCTCTCTCTTGGAATACTTGCTCTCAGAACCCTGAGCTTCCATGTAAGAGAGCCAACCACTCTGCTGGAGAAATCCTGTAGAAAAGTCCTGAGTCTGCATGGAGAGCAAGAGGGATTCCCAGATCTCTAGCTATGAGTGAAGCTATCTTTGACCTTGTAGTCAAACTGCATGGAGAAGTGCCCAGTCCCAACCCACCCTAATTTTTTTCACCTGCAAAATCATGAGATATAATGTAATGGTTGTTGTATTAAGGTACTAAGTCTGGGGGCAGTTTGTTATGCAGCAATAGATGACTCATATTTTATAATGCCACCAAAAATACACAATAATATTTTCAAGACAGCTCATCTCTGAAATCATTCAGTAAGGGAACATATGGCCTCATGTAGCAGGCAGCACAGAGTCGAACCTAATGTGTTCATAGCAAACACTATTGATAACATGCAACACATCTTTTGTTACATTTTAATAATGGCTAATAATCTTCATGTGGCCTTAGATGAATAATTTCTCCATATTGTGCCAATGGCCTTTTATATGCCAATTCTTGAAATCACAGGGCTGAAGCCTTCTGGGCTTTCAGTCCTCCTAGGCCTATAGAGCTACTTAATGACAACTAAACTTGCACCCAATGAAGGACAAGAGCCAAAAAAGGGACAAAATACCACGAAGCAATACTATTACTTACGAGTAGTTCAGTAAAAGAGAACTGAAATTATCCTCTAAAATAAGATTTAGAAATTTCCCATGGTTTTTAATTACTGATTCTGAATATTTTCAGATAATGATACTTTGGTCCAAACCCTGGTAAAACAATTATTCTTTTAAATTTATGTCTTCATCAATATTTTAGAATGCCTACCATTCTAAAAACAGGAGAGAATTGGTTGCTGCTTATTTTACTGTACAGTAATATCCATAGATAAGAAAAATGATGCATCAAGTTGATACTTAGTAAACTTTCCTCCAAAGTGGTTATTTACACCTGGCTTCAGGAAAGGGCCAGATTGATAAGTCTATCACAGGATTTCAGTAAAGGAATTGTGGTAGTTTTAATTGGCCATAAAACCTTACTTAAGTAGCCCCTGGTACACCTACAAAGACTGCAAAATTATTGCCTTATTATTATTAAAACTGCATGTCATATTTCCAGATTGTATTCATTTGGCCAACTGGACATGCACTATAATGAACTAGTCCCAGATTCATCTGAGCTATAAAAAAAAATAACTACATGATAATATTTTGATATACAGCCAAGAATCATTTAATTTCTGGTATCATAAAAAGGTGAAATGAACCATAGATTCAAAAATGCCAATGAGTACTTGAGGAAAATGCCCTTCAGAGGCAGGTAACTTTATACAATAAAAAATTCATTTCTTAGAGGGGGAAAAGCTGATAGTAAACTGACATTTCTCTATCAGTGTAATAGAACGTCTGAAATTGTCTTGAAGAACATTAGTTTGCACAGTTTCAAAACAATCTTGATAAATTGTGCTAGAAAAACTTTTGAGAAACAAACTAAAAAAATAATAAAATCAAACTCTGTTTCATACCAAATAGCAGGAGCAGATGTTTGTGATTGCAGAGGTTGGTTTGCAATCCAGCTACTTCATAGGATAGCAAAGCTAATTAACTCACCTAATCGTTCCAAACCTCAGTTTCCGCATCTATAAAATGAAAAGATATTATTACCTACCTCACTTGAATTGTTGTAGTGAAAAATTAGAAGATGCACACAAACTTTCCTTGTGAACTGCAAAACAACATGTAGATGTTGTTATCCACTGGCCTAATTGGGAAAATAACCTCAAATTACAAATTTGCATGATGCATTCTAACTTGAGTCTAAACTTTAGCTTTTAATTTGGTTTATGTACCATGTTTTTTGATGATGAGTTTTCAGTTCTACTCCAAAATATAAACTCAGTATATACCAAAGCATCATTTCTGATCAATCTTTATTTAGAATGCAAACAATATGTTTTCTTGAAAGTCTAAAACAAGGATTCTGCTAAAATATTATCACTGATCTTTCAAGAGTCTATTAAGCAGAAAGTAGGACTTAAGAATATCATGGAGCAAGGAACATTGTTTTTATTTCTGCAGCTTTTATGATTTTTGCACGTTCCCTTTTCAAAGCCCTTGTAACAGCTGTGACATAAGGCTCCATTGAAGTTTAAGCTGCAATGTAGACAGGTTGAAGGGCAAACAAGTAAAAAGGCTTGCCATTAGAATCAAAACGGAAATAACTCCCTAGTTGTTCCCTTCAAATTCATATCATGATCAGTCAGAGCATGCTTTTGCCCTGGTCACCCAGCTGGGGAGTTGCCCCAGACTTCAAAGAAATCACCGCTCAGAGAATACCTCAGCTGAATAATTTCGGAAGCAGGAGTTAAATATGAAAAAAATAATTATAATCAAAATACTATTACAAAATCCTGTTTATCTTATCTTGCAAAATCAAGGACAAAAATATACAATAACCTATAAGCCCTGGGCCTTTAAATTAGTTGCTAAAAGTTCAGGTGGGAGATGTTTGTCCCTAATGATCAATAATTCATACTCCAGTTCATCCAGGATTAAAATCAAGCTCTTTCTTATGGCTGATAAGAAAGAATTATTCAAGCTGTCTTAACTCTCAAAGAAGAACAAAGAGTTCTCAGGATCGGTCCTTTCTCCTTTTAATTGTCTTTTTCAGAATAGAAAGTGAAATGTTGGAACACAATGCTCTGTGTTCTCATCCAGTTATTTCACCCACACTCATTGAGCATCTATTTTATGTCAGATACTGTGCTGGGCACCAGGCACATAAGAGAGGGTTCATGCTCTCAAGGAGCTCACAACCCAGTGGAAGAGACCCTCATGTAAATCACAAATTGTAATATGGTGGGTTGGGAGTTCTGATGGATGGCAGCCAGGGGATCAGAGACACCAAATTTTGTTCCCAAGAAGAGGCAACACATAAGCTGAGTCTTAAAAGAAATGGAGGAGTGAGCTGAGGAAAGGAGAGAGTAGGAGTCCAGCCAGAGGAAATAACAGGCTTGAAGGTACATAAATATTCCCAGTAGTTTAATACGGCTGTGGAGTAAGTTTGGGGAGGATGGCACATAAGTGAGGGTGACCCACAGTGACTTCAGCAGAGTGAGTCAAAGAATTTGGACTGTGTTCTCAGCGATACAGGGAGCCAGTGAAATATGCCTGAAGTGGATGGGAGAGTGGTCATATAAGCAGTTTTGCTGCTTGTTTGTTTTGTTTTTGTAAAGGCTCTGGCAGAAGTACAGATATATAGGGGGTGCAAGGGTAGTTCAATGGTAGAATTCTCACCTTCCATGTAGGAGACTCAGGTTCAATTCCTGGTCCATGCACTTCCCCAAATGCAAACAACAGATAAAACAAACAAACAAACAAAAAATTCAACAAATGGTGCTGCAATAATGACATACTCACATGGAAAAATAAAGAAATGTGACCCTGCCGTATAGTATACAAAAGAAAAATAATAAGCTATGTCTGGGAATAGAACTGTTATGAAGCCATCACAATAACCAAGCGAAGACATGAAAAGGATTTATTTAACACTGTTTTAGTGGACACAAAGGGGGAGGGGCAAACTAGAAAAAAATTAGATGTTAGAAACAGCAAAAAAAATCGGCTCTTAATCAGATACATTTGCCAGGAAAAGAATGGCGTTTCCCATCATTTCCAAGTTTTCATCTTGAGTAACTAAGTGGGTGATGGGTGGCATCCCACAAGGATAAGTTAGGTTTCCTGGGTTCTTTTTTCTGGGTTGAAAGATGTCTGAGCCTAATTAAATGTTGCTGCATCAGACTCTGCCAATTCTGATGCACCTCAAACTCAACCTTCTTTCTCTCCCTTGCCTCTCTCCAAAGTCAAGCTGCCACCACCCTTCTGAGTTACTGTGGCCAGCACCTCCTGGTCTCCAGATGTATCCCACTTTATCTGTGAATTGCAGCCATTCCATTGCTTAGAATTTTTCAATGACAGCCTTCAGGATAAAAATTAAACTTCTTCCTAGAGCATGCATGTCCCTTCTCATCTGTTCCTTGCTTGCCTCTCCATTCCCAGTTTTCATCACACCCTTGCTCCTGTCCCTGGGAACTCCCATACTTGCTCTTCCCTACTGCCAGTCTCTGCTCTCCTTTGTCCTTCGATCTGGAATACTCCTGCCTCTCCTCCACCACACTACTCTCCAGCTAACTCCTTGTCTTCAGCCTTTGAGTGGGAAATTAGGCATCACATCTTTATCTCTTCCTGGTTCCCAGGACTCAGGTTTTGCTTCTGTGTGCTCATTGTACCTACCCTTTGTTTCAGCTGTAACTCAGCTCTTCAACTACAAGAGTTTGTCCAGACTGTAAACTTCCTGAAAACAGGGAGAGTGTGTCAGTCATTCATACATTCCTGTGTTATCTACTGCTGCATAAATTGTCCCAAATTTATGAGGTTAAAACTACAAACATGCATGATCTCATGGTTTCTGAGAGCCAGGAATTCCAGAGCAGTTTCTCTAAGTGGTCCTGGCATGAGGTCTTTCATGAGGCTGCAGTCATTTGAAATTTGGATGAGAAGATCCACCTCCCAACTCACTCACAAGGCTCCTTGGGGGAGACTTCAGTTTGTCACCACATGGGTTACTCCCTAGGGCTGCTGAAGACATGGTTTTCCCAGAGAGAGCAATCCAAGGGAGATAAAGCCCTAGACAGAAGGATAGTCTTCTAGTACCTAATCCCAGAAGTGGCATACCATCACTTCTGCCATATTTCTATGGATCATGCAGACCAAACGTGGTGAACAGTGGGACAGGATATGAGTTATAGGAGGCAGAGATCACTGTGGGCCATCTTGGAGGCTGGATATCATAGCCCCTAGTGTATGTCAGTGCACTTAGCCTACAAGTGGTGCTAAACAAATATTTGAGAATGAATGAATTAATGAATGGTAAAGGAGTTTATGCAAAGTTTTGGGTTAATCACTCTGAGGCATGTATAGATAAAGCAGATGATTTTCTATCATTTTGATACATTTTTATGCTAAAAAATATACACAATCTATGGTATGTTAAGGTCTTCCTTTGCCTAAGACACCTGGTACTATAAGAAGGAGTTTAATGGCATATGGTTCTTTATTCCCAGAAGGCTGAGCAGTCAGGAAAGCTCTGTGAGCTAATATCCACATCAACTCCTTACATCTTGAAAAGAAAATTAACTAAAGAAATCTTGCTACCCACAGATTCTCATGCTTTACTTGTAACATGACTTGTCTCATTATAGGTATTTTAAAACGTTTAAGCTGATTAAAAAGTAAATGAAAACAAGGTTTGAAATAGTAGGTCTATTAAGTCAGAAGATGAGAACCATAAACAATGCAAAAGATATTAAACCATTTTACCTTTCAACGGACTTGTGAATACTGTAGAAGATAATGCTGAGCTTAGTGAGATGTAACTGAAAAACTCCATTATTATAATAATAGGTTTGCCTACTGGCACTGTTTTCTGGCTATACTATATTAGATGTCACTGAACTGTTTCAATAAATTTTTAGTCACAGATACAAATTATAAGCATTTCTCTACCTGCATATAAGTGGAATAAGCTGGCAATATATGATGCAGGGTGGTAATATGCTGTTAATGTGTTAAGGACCAAACCAGTAAGACCATAATCATTATTTAGTTAATTGTTTTTAAATCATAACATTTAGCACATAGTGCTTAAAATTAGTAGTTAATTTGTTAGGTGTCAATATACATAGATCTGATTAAATTTTCACTTATTTATACAACATGCATTCACTGAGTCTTGGCAATATGCAGGCTTTCATGGGGCTTACATTAGTTTTTTTTTTTAATAAATTATAATTATCATAATAAAATTCCTACAACTACAGAAGATAAAGGCCATAGATAACATTATAATGCTATAATTGAAAAGCCACATTTTGGTCCCCAAAGATGCATCATGCCATAGAGGACGAATTATGTAGAGACTACAATATAGAACAAATAATGTGGTAGCAATCTTTCTCAATTTATTTATTAGTTTCCTTGAACAAATTACATCTAAATTCATTTGCATAGGAAAGTCATATACCTATTGTATTCTACATACTTTAATAATTAGGATTTGTTTTCCTTTGAAAGAAACACTCTAAACTACATTGATTTCATATGCTGTATCTTTTTCCCTCTAGATCAGTGAAGGACATAAAGACCAAAGATGTCCAAGCTTGCAACCAATAGCGAGAATAACCAATGTGGACTTTGAACCATCAGCAAAATATAAAGCTACATTTCATTCCCATGGGTAGGATGCTGCAATTTATCAAATTGTTAATCTTCAAAGATCTCGTTGCTCTTACTAGTAAGCAGTCAAAGTGGTTTAAACGTGCCTTGATATTCTGTTAACTTGTCTGGGATTTAGTGCTTGTTTTCTGCATTTCCTGGCAGATTTGTTGTTGTTCCTGTTTGCTGTATTGGTAAAAGGCTATTTAAAGGAGACTGGTGCTTAAAGTTTTCGTTCTCCCATGTAATGAATGCTTCCTGAAAAAACATGGCATTATACGGCACATTGATGAAACAGCCCATCTCCAACATGCATGTTATTAATTCAACATGTTGAAATCAAGTCACTCTCAGTTTTAAATTACCAGTGGAAAGACCAGTTTGAATTACCAGAGAAGGAAATGATATAAGATGTTATTTTAAAATATATAATATTTTCACTAACAAGTATATATTTAGAACATGATTCTAATTAAAAATCTCTATTTAGAAACCCTGCTGAGCCTACTTAATGAATGTTTATGGTTCATTTTTAATTGCTTATTCATCTTTATATATCTTCAAAGTTGAGAACACGTCCTTCTTACTATATTCAGCAAGTGTTTGAAGATGCCTACTATAATAAGGATTTGCATGAAAAACTTTGGTTTTTGCAGGTACACTTAAAAAAATTCTACCATAGTTAAGAATAAATGTCAAAAATAAATGTATTTCCACCTCCCTTCTCCATCCAAATAAAAAAATTGAGTTTGCTTGGACCAGAGGAAAGCTTGACTAAAACACATCAATCATGTTTCAAAATTGCCACTCATTTTAAAAAGAGCTACCTACATTTTGGGTAAGAAAACTCATCTCTTTCTGATTGATCACCATCCTCAGTGCAGAAAGGATTATACTGTTACATTGCTGTATGTGGTGGTTTGAAGCTCTATGTCCCCCCCAAAAAATATGTTCTTAAAGTTAATCTCTTTCTGTAGGTGAGATCCCACTGCAAGTAGAACATTTTCATGAGGCTACTTCAGTTAAGGGGTGACCCACCTCTTTAAGGATGGGTCTGAATCCTATTACTATGTAGCCCTTTATAAATGGAATGGAGAGTGAGAGAGAAAGAGAGAGAGAGAGAGAGGTCACTAAAACCTAGAAGAGAAGGGGGAAACAAGAACAAGTCATCATTAGCCTTGCCATGAGACACAGGAGCCAAGGATTGTCAGCAGTTTGTCTTTGAGAAGAAAGCATCAGCTTGATGATACCTTGATTTGCACATTTTCCCAGAATCTAACCATGAGTGAATAAATTTCCATTGCTAAGAGTCAACCGATTTTGAGGTATTTGCTTTGAGCCACCTAGGAAACTAAAACATTCTGATAGACCAAGATAACCACACCCTGACTTCTGCCCTTCTCACTTCCCCAACCTACTCTTGTCTACTCCTCCCAGATACATTCACCCTTCAAATACTGAAATCAGATTTACCCCTCATATCAGCTGTCAAGACAAACACTTTTTAAAAAGAGTTGCCTTCCTAAAGCAACCCAAATGAAGAATTATGGACAATAGAGTGCAACAAAATTCAATATCTCCTTTTTCTTTTTCTTTTTTTTTGCATCAAACTCTGAAGCATCCATAGAGGTACCCTGGAAATGGAGGTCAAGACATTTAGTAGATGGGTCCTGGCTAAGCATCCTCTGAATGAGCTCCTAAAGATGATTCCTGCACATGACATTATGTTTAAATTACAATTTGTGTCTGTAGTTGAATTCTGGAAATTGGCACTATAAGAGCCTTCTATAAATTCCATTTTTCAATAGTAGTTTCCTTTTGAGGTTCTTTTTAAAACTGTAATGTTCAGTTAAGCAGCAATTGTTACTCAAATAACATGAGCTAAAATAGATTTGCTGTCCTTGTCAGGGGAACAGGAGATGTGTCCTGCATGACTCTGTCTTAAAAATCCATTAAGTCTTCCTCTGTGATCCACTTACACTAAACACCAGGCTATTCTGTTTCCGATAAAATAATAAAAGCTGAGCATTGCTAGTGAAAACAAACAAGATGAGCAAATCATCTCACCTGCAACTCACATGAGTTAGAGCTCTCAATTTTCAGCCCCCTGAAACAAAGCTTTTCTTTACAAGATGAATTTGGATTCTGTTTTCATGATTGATTATAGATCTCTGCTACATAAGAATCTGCCAGCATGAAATAAACTGTAAAACACATATTAAGAAATATCTGCTATAAAGTCATCAGTGTTTTGATTGTTGACGAATTATTAGTGACAAGACATCATCATCATAGGTGTGCCCCAAATGGACAGGATTCTCTTCAGGTAAAGACTGCCTATCAGAGAAAGCTCTAAATCCCAACTTGGCATAAGTCAGGGGGCAATACTTACATTCTACTTCTGCCAAGGAGGAAGAACTGTGTGGTGCAGACGATCATCAAAGGAGATTCCTTTTCACGGTGAAAAACTGTTTTCCTATCAGAATGGGATAGGAAATCCACTACTAAAGTCAGAAATCCACTACCTAAAGTCAAGGGCAGGAGCCTGGTTTCCTCACAAATCTTGGTGCTCTGCTGATAGCAATAAGGAGGCCTTTTCAACCTGCTCAGTTCAGATGAGCAACGTGGGATCCAAATGGAGGTGTGGATAATGGTCCGCTCAGTTTTCACTGATGGGCATACCAGCCAGGCTATGACTTGGGATTATGTCAGCAGAGTTTAATCTAGCAGGAGCTAATTTATGGAGCTGTACTATGAAGGAGCATTTTCTAAAGTGCTATTAAACATGGGAAGAGCTCAAATTTCCTTAGCAATTTAGGTTTTTTAAAATTGTATTTCCAGTTATGCTTTATAATCTTCATTCAAAATTGCATTGAATGCAAATAATTTAAATCTTCCCTTAAAATATGGCCTTATTCTGAGTATGTAGGTAGGAACTAGGGTAACAGATAGTTATTTAGAAGATGGAATCAAATTATAAGATGCTCATAATCAGTCTAACTCTATAATAAAGAATTAACTTCATCTATGGGCTGTGTACCAGCTCCTGGGTGCTGGGGTGTAAAACCTAACCCCCTCTGGGAATTTCCCAAGTGACAGGAGTATCTTTGTTATTCACAATGGGCCCTTCAGACCACTATTGAAAGTTTACACTAACAAGGTGACACAGATGGGGCTGGCTATACCAGAAAGACCAACTATCACATTAGAGGGCTGGGGCTTTGAGCCAAGTGGTGCTGGCCTGACCTTTGGATTGAGGAGTGGGGCTGGAGTCAGCCATGCAGACACTGATTCAATCAATCAGGTCTACAAAATGAAATCCCAATAAAACTTTTGGACATGAAAGCAAACCTTGAGTGAGCTTCCCTGGTTGGCAATATTCTTTGAGTATTGTCACACATCAGAGTGCTAGGAGGGTGATACTCCTGATTCTATGGGGAGAGGACAACAGAAGCATCACATTTTGGACTCTTCTGGACTTCACCCTATGTTTCTCTTACTTAAGCTGGTTCCCATATGTATCCCTTTTGCTATAATAAAACTATAATCCTAAGTATAAAACTTTCCTGATTTCCATGAGTCCTCTGTGCAAATCATAAAAATTTAAGGGGTAGTGGGAACTCCCTTAAAATACAAACTGAATTTGTACTCAGTCATATATAAGGGCCTCCCTGGGACCTGCCCCCATCTTATGGCTGGTATCCAAAGTGAGGATACTCTGTGGAAGACTGTACTGTTAACCTCTGGACTTTGACCTAACTCTGGGTGGTTAGTGTCAGAAGTCATGGCATTAGCATAAAGAGGCAATTAACAGAAACAGCACTGATAATGAACATATATATTCAGGTCACTTTAATCGAGAATATTTGTTGTCGTGTCCCTCCTCTAACTATTGACTGCAATGTCGCTAGTGCATTGTATATAGTGAGTCCTTAATAAATGCTTTGTGGATGAAAAAATAAATAAATGAAAATGTGTAGAAAATGCCAGACCATAAAGAGCTTGATATATTTGCTCTAAATTTAGATGTAGTGCACTGTGAAAAGTTGTACTAACATATGTGTTCTTTACAAAAGTTCCTCAAATTCTTATAATAGAGTTTCTGAAAAGACAAACTTTTATATCTTTTGGAACCTATGAGGGAATTATGTAGAAATTCCCAAAATGGAGCCAAACTTTTTCATGCATTCAGCCCTTTGTGTCTATTATTCCCATTAGTAATATCTGATATTTCCCCTTGAGCTCCTTATAATTAATACCAGATTTTTCAAAATTGCTGACATTTGTGCCCTGATAAATTGCTTTGCTGAAAACATACTGACTTATATGACAGTATGTTTACCTACCCATTGTGTTTTAACATTTACATAATTGCACTGTTATTTTATACAGCTTTCAGAGAAAAAGGAAGAAACAACAAAATTAAAATTATGACAATAATATTAATATATTGGTATTTTAAAGGGCACAAATTTCATTGTTTCAATGACTTAGAGTAATGAGCTAATTTCAACCTATAGAATTGATTTCCTGAAGGAAAGTTTCTCTTGCTTACTTAAAAAGAGAAAACTTGAAAGAGCTTACACAAATTAGTGTTTTTCAACAATTCCATGTGTTATAAGCCACAAAATTCATTAATTACCTTGTGATAGAGTGGAAATAAGTAAATGGCTCTTTGTTCTTTGCTGAAAACAACATGTGTATTGGGTTAGGGGATAGGAGCTGCTAACTTAAACTTCATAGGTTTCCTCCTGTCATCGTCAGGTTCATGTGTTAACTTGGTCAGGTGGTGGTGCCTAGTTGTCTTGTCAAGCAAGCGCTGGTCTGTCTGTTGCTGTGAGGACATTTCATGGACTTAAATCGGGATTACGTCAGCTGTATCTACAGACAGCTGATTGAGTCTGTAATTAGCTAAGGGAGTGTCTTCTGCAATGAGTGATGCTTAATCTAATCAGAGGAAGGCTTTTAAGGAGAATTCAGAAGAGACGGTCACTCTTTCTGCTTTCGCCAGTGAGCCTCTCCCGTGGAGTTCATCAGACTCTTCTTTAGAGTCACTAGCTTCACGTGCCCTACGGATTTGGACTCTTCCAGTCCCACTGTTGTCCTGCCAGCCTCTCCTGAGAGTGCACTGTGGACCTGCATCAGAGTTATCAGCTTACGGCGCACTGTGGACCCGCATCAGAGCCATCAGCTTACGGCGCACTGTGGACCCGCATCAGAGCCATCAGCTTACGGCGCACTGTGGACCCGCATCAGAGCCATCAGCTTACGGTGCACCGTGGACCTGCATCAGAGTCATCAGCTTACGGCGCACCGTGGACCCGCATCAGAGTCATCAGCTTACGGTGCACTATGGACCTGCATCAGAGTCATCAGCTTATGGCCTGCCCTACAGACCTTGGACTCTATACTCCTACGGGTACATGAAAAATTTTTATAAATTTTATATCTATGGATATCTCCTGCTGGTTCTGTTTCTCTAGAGAACCCTAGCGAATACACCTCCCCTCCTGAGACTTATTTTCATATATCCCTCCTCGTGCAGACCTTCAACTATGTTCCCCTCCTGAAAATTGGAGGCAGAAGTATGTGTGACAATTCATTAGGAAGAAGGCTTAAGAAATTGACTTCAAACCATGAGTTTCCCTCTAGTAGTTTCTTGGGGGTCACAATCCTTGCAACTGTAAACTCAGAAACCCCCTCACATTTTTTAAAATTCGTGTTCAAGAGGAATGCTGAGGAAGAGTGAAAGGGCACTATCATTGTATATTTGCCTCCTCCTTCTTTTCCCAAAGTTAACCTCATCCAGTTTGGTGATAATAAGGATGCCAGTGAGACAGTGCACTCAATCCAAGGACACCCAGAATCTACAGTGTGCATCAACCTTTTTTGTTTGTCTTCCATAATCTTCTTTTCCTCCAAGCCTTCACACTTATTTATGTTGACATAAAAAAGATTAAGTAGCTGCAAAATGCATAATTCCCAGTCTACCATAATCAATTATAGTTTAATATAAAACTGCTACATCCCTTTTGGAATATGTCCACTGAATCTAAATATTAGAGTGGATTCAATATCAACTATCATGATGTGAAAAAGCTCTTCTTTAAGTCAGAAATTTTACATAGTTTATCTTTCTCTTTGAACTCATATTGACATTTTACTTCTCACACAGAATTTCATTCTCACATACAAATATTATTTTCTGAAAAGTTTGTACAACCAATAAGATTTCTTTGCAACAAAATTATTTTCTACAAATAAGATGTTAATTTCTGTCATGATAACTTATTCCCTTTCTTAGTACTAAAATTTGTATTTTGAACAGTTCTCTTTTTGGGGGGTGCTCCAGTGATTTCTAATCTTACAACAATACACCAATAACCCATTACACACTGTTTGTTTCCAGTAAAGAACCAAGAGCCATTTACTTTTTTTCATGCTTCCTCAAGGTAATTAACGAATTTTGTGGCTTATGAATGGGCAAGAGGTAAGCCTTTATTTTGTGGAGCTGGACAATGGAATTTGAGAATAGGGAGGTGGGAAAGGGATTCCATTTCAACACAGGCAAATTTTAGGTAGTTCAGTTTTATGAAATTTGAGGATCTGGAACTGACCCTCCTAAAAGCATTCACGTAGAAGTACACCTTGGGCCTCATATATGGGTACCACCTGGGCCATCTTCACATACCTAATAATAAGCAAATCCCAAGTTGAAAACCACTCAGCTAGAAGCTCATCGGTACCAAAAATCTTGCATAGCTTTGAGCCATTTTGAAAAATGCCCTACGTAAGTAGGACTGTCTCCTGCATCTGATGCCTCCTTGCTCCCTTAGACCACAAGTCATCAAACTGGTCTCACAGAGCCACAGGTCTTATCCTCCTTTAGGATGCAGTCTGGGGCACTGAAATGATCCAGGAGCTCAGAGTCAGGTAGACATGAGTGGAAAGCATAGATCTGCTACCAATTACCTGAAGGATCTCAGTCAAATTAGCTAACTCTATGGGACCCAAACTCCACAGCCCTTATTTTCTGAAAAGTAAAATGAGATTAAATAAGGTAATACATTTTTAAAGTACTCAATACAATACACCCGATTGATTTGTTTCTGAGGCAATCCCAGGGTTGGGACCCCCTCTCTTAGGGAAAAAATGAAGCTTAAGCATGTAGCACCCTATGTGACCAGAGCATAGACATTAAAGTTCCTCAGGGGGAAATAATTTATCATCAAAGTCTTAAAACTCCCATCCCCTAATTACTGTTGATAACCAACTCTCAAGAGACCCAGCTGAAACCCCATTGTAACCAAATCTCATGAGACTCTCCTGAACTTTAAAATCCACTCCCTTGGCACTCCTCCTCCTTCTGTTGCGTGGCTCACTGACTTACATTTACCAATTGGCTGAAATTGAGAAAAATCCTCTCCTGTTTGTAAGTCCAATTAAAACTCATGAGTAACTCTCTGCCTAGTGTCTTCTTTGGTCTTGGGGCTGTGCTGAGTTGAAACATTTGACAAGTCATCCAGGAGACCAAGAGGCTGCTGGCCATAGAGAACATGAGTTTTGAGAAGATAGACTCCATGGGGGAAATTCAAAATTGGCCTCTGTCATCCATGTGGGGAGAGATAACAGCCCTCCTAGACAAATGGAGACCATTAAGGGAGTACAGGGATACCCAGAACTCCCCAACTGAACTGACAGTACTCCTGCAGCAGGCTTCAGGACAGTTAGGATTTCATAAGTAAAAAGAGAGCTGTCAGGCCACTGTGGCTGTCAAATGGCCCCTGTTAGGAGTTGGGCATTTGGCCATTGAAGAGGCCCAGGTCCTCTAAACTGCGGTTCTCAGCCTAGAATAAGAACTTAAATTTGAAAGGGACTTGCATATAGCCCACCAGATTTGAAGGATGCATTGAATGAGAGGCTGTGCTGTATAGATAAGAGTTCAGAAATATTGGTATGCCAGGATGCTAAAGTAAGAGTGCATAAACTGCCCAGGGGGCAAGTGGGGCAGATCCTGACTTCTCCTGGCTGGAAACAAAAAACATGAGACCTTGTTTATTTCTTGACAGATGATGATGAGCCCTGATCTGACTGGAATATTGAAAACAAAGAAAGGAAGCGTGTTCATTCCTTGGTCCAATGAAAAGTTAAGCCAGAATATATTCAGCACCCTCACCAGTGGGGGTGGGTGATGCTAAGGACGCTGCTGCCACTGCTGCCTTCCCAACACTTACCCCAACCAAAAGATCTTAGTTACTCTGTGGGACAGTACCACCACTGAATTATGAGAAACTGGGAATCAATACAGACAAAAGCCTAAAGAAATCCTGCCAAATTGGCTACAACATCTTTGGGACATTGGTACAGAGGGAGTGTTACTTTCAAAGCAAGTTAGCTTCAATTACTATGCACTCTTCCCTCTGCCAACTCCTCTGGCTGTCAGGCCAGAATCCAATTTGTTGCTAAATTGGGTTATAACTCAATGCAGAGAAACTTGGTCCATTGTAGGAGACATACCACATACTGCTCTCCACTGGAATATGCTGGAAGAATTGCAAGATGTACTGAGGGGCTAAGAATGAAGCATGCCATTTATACTGCTAATTTTGTTGGATTAATGAAACATTCACAACAAACATAAAGGATGTTATACTGCATTGTGCCCCCAGTCAGTGGTATGAAACTCTTATTACCACTCTTAGCTAACAGTAGTGCAACTCATTTCAAGAGCCGCCCAAATTTTGGCCAATCATTGACTTCATCATCATCTTCTTCTTCTATCTTCTTTTTCTACTTCATCTTTTGTTACTTCCTGGCATTCAAGGAAAGCTTGGTCATAACAATAGCTGGATATAATCTTAAGGAACAGATGCCTCAGAGTCTAAATTCCAGTAATCACATGTTAAAATATCAAAATGTCCAGGTTTCAACAAAAGAGTACAAAATATACAAAGAAACAGGAAGTGATGGCCCAGGTGAAGGAGGAGATTAAAGCACTAGAAGCCATCAATGAGGAGGACCAGACCTGGTGTAGTCCAGACCAGACAAAAAATATGGCCCTAGGTATGCTCAAAGAACTAAAGGAAAACATGGACAAGGAACTAAAGGAGAACAGGAAAAAGAACAATGAACTCAAAGAGAATATTAAGAAAGACATGGAGATTATGAGAAGAAACTGAACAGAGCTGAAGACTACAACAAGAGAAATTAAAAATTCTCAGAGAGGTTCAATAGTAGACTGGAACAGGCAGAAGAAAGAATCAGTGAACTTGAAGATGAGTGAATTGAAATCATTCTCTCTGAGGAGCAGAGTGAAGAAAGAATAAGAAACTTGAACAGAGCCTGAGTGACTATGATAGGCCATCCAAGGTACCTGTGGTAGTTAGATTCAGTTGTCAACTTGGCCAGATGAAGGCACCTAGTTCTCTTGCTTTGGACATGAGCCAATGGTATGTGAACCTCATCTGTTGCTAATTATATCTGCAATTAGCTAGGAGGCAGGCCTGCTGCAATGAATGACATTTGACTTAATTGGCTGGTGCTTAAATGAGAGAGCACAAGGTAGCACAGCCAAGCAGCTCAGCATATCTCATCTCAGCACTCACAGTTCAGCCCAGGCCTTTGGAGATGCAGAAAGAAATCACCCTGGGGAAGGTTGTTGGAAATCAGAGGCCTGGAGAGAAGGCTAACAGAGACCATCCTGTGCCTTCCCACATAAGAAAGAACCTCAGAAAGTTAGCTACCTTTTTCTCTGAAAAACTAACAAAGTAAATCCCCTTTTATTAAAAGCCAATCCATCTCTGTGTGTTGCATTCCAGCAGCTAGCAAACTAGAACAGTACCTAAATATTTAATGTGGGGGCCCAGAAGGAGAAGAAATAGAGAAAGGGGCAGAGAGAAAATGTAAAGAAATAATGGTTGAAAACTTCCCAAATTGAACAAAATCTATGCATATACACATCTAAGATGCTCAGTGAATTCCAAATAAACAGGAGAAACCCAAATAGATTCACACTTCTGCATATTATATTGAATGCCAAAATAGAGAGAGAATTCTGAAAACCACAAGAGAGAAGCAATCTGTCACAAATTCAGGAAGCTTTGGTAAGACGAAGTGTCAATTTCTCATCAGAAACAATGAAGGCAAGGAGGTAATCATTGATATATTTAAAGTGCTGGAAGCAAAGAACTGCCAACCAAGAATTTTAAGTCTGGCCAAACTTTCTTTCAAAAATGAGCAAGAGATTAAGACATTCCCAGATAAACATAAGCCGAGAGAGCTCATCAGCACTAGATTGGCCCTATAAAAGATAATAAAGAAAGTTCTGCAGGTTGAAGGGAAAAGAAAATAGACAATAGACTGAAGTTACAGGAATAAAGACCTCTGCTGAAGGTAATGACATGGGTAAATATAAATACCAGTACTATTGTTCTCTGGTTAGGAACTCCACTTTTTATTTCCTACAAGGATCTAAAAAGCAAATGCATAAAATGTAATGAGAAATCAGTGATTTCGGACTCATAATATATAAACATATAGTTTGTGACAAAAACTAATAAAAGTGGGGTGTGGAGGGTGTAGGAACATAGTCTATATATATTATTATTGAAGGTAAATTTGTAACAAAGCAAATGAGATTGTTACAGATTAAGGATTTTACATTTAAACCCTATGGTAACTTCAAATAAAATGTCAGAAAATAAGTAAGCTCCTAGAGACATACATTAGCATATAAACTGTCAGGAGCAGGGGGCAAATGAATGGGGAGTTAGTGCATAATGGCTGTTTGGTGGTGAGGGTCCTGTAATATTGTGAATGTGATAAATCTTATTGAATGGTGTGCTTGGGAGTGGCTGAGATGGGAAAGTTCATGTTGTATACATGTTCCCACAATTAAAAATAAAGACAGAGCAACTAAAGAGACAATGACAATTAAATGCAATGTATGATCCTGGATGGGATCTAGCAAGGGAGGAGAAAAGGCTCAAAGGGATATTATTGGGATATATGAAAAAATTTACATATAGAATGTAAGCTTTATATCAATGTTAGATTTCTTAAATTTGATAATCGAACTTAAGGTGGTTACAAAAGTGAGTGTCCTTGCTCTTAGGAAATGTAAAAGGCAGTGTTAAATGTTCAAGGAGCATGATGCATGCAACTCACATTCGACTGTTCAGAAAATGGATTGATAAATAGACAGACAGAATGATGAATAGACAGATGGATAGAAAGAATGATACAGCAAATGTAGAAAAAATATTAAAATTGGCGGATCTGGGTATCTCTGGGGATAGGTGTATGTTGGAGTTCTTTGTAGGGGGTGTGTATTATTTTTGCAACTATCCTGTAAGTTTGACGTGTTTCAAAATAAAAAGGTACAAACAAGTCAGCAAATTAAAAAATAGTACAGAATTTAACATAGTACAGTTAGAACTGAATTAATGGTAGTATGAATGAAATATTTCATCACTGAAACAGTTTAAAACTAATAAATTGAAAAGGCAGTTCCATCCAAATATTTTATTACAGACCAAATTCTTAAGAGAAGTATCAATAGCTCAAGAAAGCCAAATAGATGGAAAGTGCTAGGTCAGGAAGTGTCACAATTCCCACATTTGCTGTCGTGGTTACCCTGGGCTCTGCCCAATCTTGATGGGATGAGAACTCAGGGAAATGACTTGGAACATTAAATGGCATGTTACAGAAAGTTCAGGGCTCAGAAACTAAACTCCTTCTGCCAGGGCAATAGATAAGAATGAGTCAAATTCCTCAGACTTAATGACATATCCCAGAACCATAAATTCTCAGAACTCAGACAGAGAAATAAAGTGGAGATCAGCCTTTCATTCTTGTTCATCCATTAGTACAAGTTAGTGCCAACAAACCCAAGAAGGAGAGTCTGGCAGATACCACCATGCTTAGACCTCCAGGGAGATTTATAGGACCCTGGGCAGGCATTTTCAGGGACATGCAGGGAAAGAGGGATGGCTTGGCACAGACTCTAAAAAGGAAGTTAAAATGTGCACCTTAAAAAATAGCAACCCTCCAGGAGCATATATGCACCAAGGAGAAACACAGCAAAGTTACTGGGGAATTTATAAAGTTTACTGATACATATTTTATTCTAACTGATAACTATATTCTGCATCAAGATGAGTTTTCCAGGTTGTTGCAGTTTTTGTAATGGCCCTTTGTCAAAATTTTACCTGCATTCATTATGTGGTTGCAAACTTGAATTCCATGTTCTCTCTTTAAAATTCAAATTCTGCTGAATGACCTGTAACTACAAGAGCTTTCATGTCACATCGATTAGATATATCTGTTTTCAAAATAGCCATCAACAAATAAAACAGCAATAAAAATGGATGCAGGACTCTGAGAGTTGAAAAATAAGAAAATGTTTCTGCAAATTTTATGTAATCAAGAAGAGAAATGTATTATGGTAACTACAACACTTAAAAGGCTCCAGTGTATGGAGAGGCTACTCTGTGCCAGTAAATGTATTAGTCTCTCCTGGTGCTGAAAACAACCCATAGTATTCTCGCTTTAGGTGAGGTCACCAACTGACTCAAGTCACACAGTTCGAGCTGAAGTTTGACAGCATGCTTGCCAATATCTCTCTCTTTCCACTACAAGAGACTTTCCAAAGCCAGGTCCATTCGGACCACACAAAAATGGATTTTCCTGTGATTTTGGAGTAACTTCTGTTAACCTATGCACTTTACCCTGTTGTGCCTCTAGTAAAGTGAGAACAGAGACAGAAGCGTTCTTAAGCGGTCCAGTGGTGCTTAAACTCCTAATATGTGAAACAATTAAATCATAGACTATGAGGCCCAGTCTGAGCAAGTAAATATGCCAAGATACAAGGTCAACTTGCAACAGATGGAGATTAACATTCACACCTGTTGGCTCTCAGTCCCTTATTCTTCCTTTGTTCTATTTGCATGGTTATATTTCACAAACATGTACTAGATAAACCAGCTTAGAAGACTGAAGTACACACTATAAAACAGCCCCTTGGCCATGGCATCAGGGTAAAACTGAACTGGACATCCACAAAGAACATTTTTCATCAAGCTGTACTACTTTTATCCATCCCCTGGTTATCCATCCCCTGGTGGAGCACTGATAAATTCTTGCTGTCAGCTCCCTTCCTGCTGACATGGACACCACACACTTCAAGGGAGGGTCCAGTAATGATGGACTTGGATATATATACATATATTTCTCTTCAGCAGTTTATTATTATGCCATCCCTTAGCATGTATCACCATCAATGTCTATGCTTTCCTATTTCAATTTAAATATAAAAACAGTGGCTTGCTCAGGATCCTATCATTGTTTAGGGGCAAGATGAAATCTGTTCCATTTTCTATACCCTTGCTCCTGGCAAATTCTGAAAAATGACATCACTGATCACATTTGGAAAAAAAAATGTAAGAGAACAGAACTTAGAAATAGAAAACTATTAAATAGTCCTTTGGTAATTAAGACCACTATAACAGTTTTTGCCATCTGAGTTGGCCATTTTTATCCCATGCATTTATAATTGTGTAAGAGTAAAAATAAGACATTAATTTTTGAGGGTTTTTTTTCTTAAGGCAATATTTTTGAAGATGTATATATGTAAAGATTTTGCCATCTCAACAACATAACTAGGAATTTGAATCACTTAGTTTTTCAATTAAAACTTTCAGAAAATAAACTGATTTTTATCTAAGATGTAGCATACCCAATTTGAAAGTAAAGACAGTAAAGATGGAGTGCCTGTCAATGCTATTCTTTGGTAAGTAAAGCATACTTTTTTATAACTTCTAAGTTATGTGTGACAATCCCTTCATCATATTAACCTAAAATTCCAAAAGGGGTCCTCATTTTAAAGCAAGCTATTTTGCAATTAAATAGCATTGTCTGGCCTGGATAAAGCTCACTTGAGTTCTTGGAAAAATAATTTGATATTAGAAAACATCTTTTTTTTTTGTATGCTGTATGGTGGGGGCAACATTTCACTCTTTTTTCCACGTGACTATCCTATTATTGCAGCACCATTTGTTGAATTTTGTTGTTGTTGTTTTGTTGTTGCTGTTTTGGGGATGTGCATGGGCCAGGAATCGAACCCGGGTCTCCTGCATGGCAGGCAAGAATTCTACCACTGGTCTTTCCTTGCACCCTTCTTAAACATCTTCTTCACAGAAAAATCTTATTAAAAAGACATGAGGTAGGAAATGAGTGAACTAGAAACTGGATCTTCAGTCACTGACTAGTTTTCAAGAATTCCATGATAACATCAGCAAATTAGAATGGTGAGCTTTGTTCATACAGTGGGACACTTCTGGGCTTTTTGTCTTTTGCAGGGATCATTTAGTAGTCTCCCACATTTCATTTTGATTGTCACAGGACCTGTGACCAAAGATCACAGCTGTGTTCCAAGGAAATAGTAAATCAACTGATGGAAAACACATTTTCCCAGGTGACCCTATTGTGTTGAATTCTGCTCTGTGATTTTAATAGTCCTGAGGAGTCCAAAACCAAGACAAGAGAACAAAACTTTGTCTTTGCACATTCACTCCATCCCTTGGAGTTCAGGGAGGCAGTTCTAGTGATTTCAATGAGAACTCGTCAAAAAGTCGATGTGTTCTAGAGAGGAAGACTGTGGGAGTAGTAACAGCACAAACCTTTATATTATATAACTGTTGTCAAAGAAACCCGAGGGATGGTGACAAATACTGAACATGATTTCTCTGACAAAGATGCCCTAAAGAACATCATTTTATGATCAAATTAACCCCTACCAGTATTGTTTTCTCCTTACGAGTTTGCTTACTAAGAAGAAAATAAAATCTGTAAAATTTTCTCTGGAGATCAACAGTTAACATTTTAACCTCTAAAACAACATAGAGGAGAGGAATTTCATCTTCCAGAAGCAAATATTCACTATCTGTGAGCCTGGCACTGTGACAAAGCACAGACACTGCTATCAAATCTTCAACAAATTTATCATATCCATTTTAGTCAGTAATTTGGACTAGGCTATGTCTATAGCAGAGCATAAGGTTAGTTAAAATGAGTTATTTACATTAATTTTTATACTTTCCTTGTTACTGATTTAGCTTCTAAAGAGATGCTCAAGAGAAGTAATATCTTTTGTGTAATACACTTGAAATATACTTTTTTTTTCTGTAAAATGCCTAGCGATAATGCATCCCCTCTAGATTTTCCTTTGACATAAAAGAGTGCAAAAGAAGTTCAGAACCCAGCTGAGGTAAGAAGAAAGGATGCCTTTTATTCATGTGGTTTAGAGAAGTAGAAAAGACTAATGACCAAGCATAGAAAAGCATTTTCTTTCTAATGAATAGGTAACCCACACTGAATGCCGCTTGTTTATCCATTTGAAATAAAAAACACTGCCAAGACATGCCTCAATGAATAGCTTCGTTTGAGAATTCTGAACATGTCAATGGGGCCAACCTAGAGGAAGATGTTTTTATTCATCCTGGAAGCCTTGTAGGGTAATTAGGGAAGTGAGGCCACTCAGGTTGAGAAAGGAATGACGTCCAGGCTATTTTTATGGTAACCTGTGAAGGCAGTTGCCGAAAACCAAGAATTCTCCAACACTGTAAAGGGGAAGATAACACTAGGTAGGATTTTCAAAAATGAAATCCACATTAAAGGCCCTACTGACATCCTGATTTGATTTCAGTTTGATTGTATGCATGGTAACACCCACGTTTATTTCTGATGTTCTTTATACTCCACCCCAAAAGTCTGATTCCAGTTGGAAAAACCAATATTGGAATTATTTTTTGACAAATTAAGACTAATAGCAAGCACAGAGCCTTGTGTGTGTGTGTGTGTGTGCATGTGTGTGTGTAAGACAGGGAGAGAAAAAATTGATCTGAAATTAAAAAAAAAAAAATCTGGTCATGCTTCCTTTTCACTGATCAAGTTAAACAGCTGCAGTCCTTATTTCAAGGACAGTTCAGGCATGGTAAGATCTAAAGAGGTGACAAAAGACTAAAGGATTCTGCTTCTACCCCAGAAAACTTATACAGAAGTCATAAATTGCATCAGGCACTGATTTTCCTACAAAAGCTCTCCAGACAGATTTTAGGGCATGGGGCTGTGCTCACACCACTCCCAGCCTGGCTCTGGTGGATGGACCTGTGCCCACTTCCTAGGAAAAGGACAAGGACAGAGAGCATCAGCAGCATGGTACACTTCATAGCATGTCAAGAGTCCATTCCAGCTAAATCCTAGCCTTTGTACTCCTGCCAGTGGGGACCCTAGAGTCACAGAGTCATGCTGTGATGCTTTGCAAGTTATAGTCTCTCCAGGCTGAGCTCTATCACTGTGGCACTTAAAACCAATTGTCTTAACATCTAGCTATATAGTCCAGTGAACACTGGAGTTACTGCTAGGCAGAGAGCTAAAATTAGAGGGCTCTGGAACCAGTGATGGTGACCATAAATTACTAGGTGGCCCAAGAAAACTGACAGATCACTGCCTGTGTTCTACTCTATACCTCATAGATCTATATGGTAGCCCTTATTTCCAGGAATTACTCTTGTATCTTAGCTTCCTGTCTGCTAGGACAATTGTCACACAATGAGTAGGCTTAAACAAGGGCTTGCATATTTGAAGTTAAGAAAAGTCCCAAATGGAGGCATCAGCAAGTTGATACTTTCTCCCCAAGGTCTGTAAAATTCTGGTGCTAGCTGCTGGTGCTCCTTGGAGTTCCTTGGTTTGTATCCTGCCCTGTATCACATGATGATGTCCTGTCTTGTTTCTCTTCCCATTCTATTGATTTATGGCTTTTGGATCCCCCCTCTGGCTTTCTCTGAGTCTGACTTCTAGTTTCTCATCTTTAAAAGGACTCCAGTATTGTAATCCAGATTTAGGCCCACCCTGCTTCAGATGACCCACTTTAACTAAAAATAACATCTTCAAAAGTTCTAATAACCATGGGTTCACACCCACAAAGGCATGGATTAAGTTTAAGCCCATGTCTAAATCAGTGCAAACTTTGTTTACCTGTTCTCTTCTCTGTCACACTGTGAATTGATTGAGTGGGTACACTGTGATATTCATCTTTGAATCACCCCAAAATGTGATACACCAATTGCCATGCAGTTTGTTTTGTTGGAATGAATGAACAAATGAATGAAGACTAAATCATACTTAGATCCTCTTAAATATTCAAGTCTCCCAAACAGCAAATGAAAGCTAAGAGAGCCATGTCGAGCTAATTATAGAGGAAAAAAGCAGATCAGGGTATGGAAAGAGATGGGTAATGATAAAGATTAGAGCAAGAGACACATGGGCTCAAATTTCAGCTCCATTACCACCAGCCACATGATCCTGAGACTATTTACTTAATTTTGCCAGGTCTCAGTTTACTTGAGGTTTTAGAATAGACAACACTAACAACACACCTTGTACAGTGGCATGTAGGAGGCACTCCAGGCATAAAGGGTATAGGTTCTAAGATGTATGAGAACAGTAGAGAAGAAATACGTCAGGGAGTAGCATTCTTTGTGTTTGATGTTCCATAGTCCTTGGCATGACATTATTCCTTTGGGACTACTATTGACCCAGACCCAATGGCCAGGCTCTGGAGTCTAAGGACCATGACCCAATAAGTCACTGTTACATGGGGGTGGGGGGTGGGGGGTCGGGTATTAAGATAAGGTGAGGTATAAAAAATATTGCAAGGGACTTTATTACAAGAATTGGATGGTCTATTGATGAATGTTTGCTCCCATCTAGACCAACGCTCCTTCAAAATTATTTTGCAAACACCAGAGACATTCAGAATTTCATATAGCTCGGAATCAAAGAGATGAGCATTATATAGATCAAGTGTAATTCAAAATAAGCATTAATTATGCACAATTTGGTTATTTACGGATTTATTGTTCTTATACAATTTGTAAGCCATAGAACAAGGCAGGGGCAATACCACAAGGAATTAAGTCATAGTCTGTCTTGAATGAGCTCAGTCATTGACAGGAAACAGGCATTTAAAATTTGTAAACATGTAGTCTTGCATAGTGCAATAGAAAGGTTGCAGTCACATGAAAATCTGCCTTCACTCCTCCACCAGACTCACTCCTTCCCATCCTCCCGCCATCAGCATAAACATCACTTCTTCAGGGAAGCCTTTCTGGTGCCCCCACACAGCCCAGACTAGGCTGCATCTTTCTTACTGCCACATAGCCCCTGATATTTCATGTTTGTATACTGAACACATTCACTTCTCCAGTGTCAGTCTCACCACTTAAAGGAAGATTCCACGAGGTCAAGTTCCATGAACCTGGAACACAACAGTTGTTCAATAAATATTAAGTAAATGTGAAACAAGAGCCAGGAGAGGAAGTCAATGGATGCGAAAGAGTGTCAAGTAGGACTGAAATGTCAGCAGTGTAAAATGCTCCAGAAGGCTCAAATAAGACTAAAAGAAAAAAGAAACTAAAATGTATGTATGGGATTCATCAGTGAGGAGTCCTTTATTAAGGCCAATGTAGAAGAACGAGGAGTTAAAAGAAGACTGCATTTATTTGAGAAGTAAAATAGACTAGAGGAAATAAGAGATAACATGCAAAGACAGATTTTAAGAAAACATACATTAACAGTTAGAACAAGCTAGGTGAAAGAGACAGTGGATAAAAGAAGTTGGAAATGCAAGAGGGAGGAATCATTGAAAGAGTGCAAATGTAAGCCACACAGAGGAAGAAACACTTGAAACAAAATATTTATATCCAGAATCTAGAAAGAATCCCTGCTACTCGATTAATAGTAACATTGACAAAAGACTTGAACAGGCGTCATACTAGAAGAAACCAAAATGATCAGTAAACATATGAAAATATGTTTAACCACATTAATAACCAAAAAAATTTACATTAAAATCACAAAGAGGTACCATGCCAATCCTGGCAGAGAGGAGGGGAAGAGGATGCATATGTATATGCACTGGGAGAGTTGAGAGTGAGCAGTTCAGCACGCTTTTACTAAGTAGGAGAGTATGTGTTAAAGACATTAGGGCTTATAGTGGTTTATCTGAAACAATCTAAACAATGGCAGTGACACTCTCAGGAACAAGAAAACAAATCCCTTAAAAGTTGTGTATGTCCAACTAAATTTGTAGGCTCTAAATTTGTGCCAGCAACAAATTATGCAACAGCGTCATTTTCTTCACACCATTCAAAAACCTGGAGAGGAGGTGGAAGCCTTGCATTTTGAGTTACATAGCATTTACAATTTGCAGAATAGCTATACGGGCAGATCCTGGCAAATGACATGGAAATGAGTTGAAACAAAGATTCACAGGGGCTGCCTTTTGTAGAAATGGAAAACATCCCAAGGTAAGTGAATAGACTGGAATAAAAAGAAGGGGATCGGGGATGGCCAAGGTTATTTCAATGAGGCTGAGAAGCAAGAAGTGTGAGAAGGAGATGCACGGAATGGGGATGACAGAGGTTGGGTTGGCAGGGAGGGTAGGATATTAGTGCAGCTTTATCCTGCACTAATGTTAGAGGTTGGCAGTTCCAGGGGATGTGTCTGGGACACCCATCAGGAGGGCAGTGGGTGCTGAGAGTGGAGGATCTGTAGCTCCTTCATAAAATAAGAACTAGATCTTACCAGGGTTCCAAAGAGAAGCATCACAGTGGGGACCAGCTCAGCCAGCCCTCATGTCCCTGATACTGTCCCCAAAAGAATAACTACCCCATGGGGTTCTCTCACTCACTGATTCCTGAACTCTTCTCCCCTTCCTGACTCTAAAACAAGAGAGGACTCTTGGCTCTGCTGAAACTAATTCTGAAATACAAAGATTTTATAAAAAGAACAAGGAATCAAAAGGAAAACTGATAGAGTAACATGATTCTAGAAACTCTTTTTTTTTTTTTTAATAACTTGCCCCTGCTTGGGGTCCCTTACATGGAGATCTTCCAAGAAAGTCATTTTACCTCCATACACCTCAGTCCCCCTCTCTTAAATCACAATGATGGGTGGAACTTGTCATACCTACACCGCAGGACTATGAGCATCATCTCAGGGAGATGAATGTGAAAGCAAATACAGGTTTTCATTGCTGTGTGTGAGCAATGGTATTACTTTATATCCTAGCTCATTAAAGCATTTTCATAGAGTGTAATCTTTATATTAAAATGGAATCTTGGTTTTTGACTAACTGAAAGACCTAACAGAGGTCTTCTACTTCTACAAATATATATCAAGCAATAAAAACTCATTTCCTCCACAATTTGCACGCTGTGCCCCAGCTGCAAGCCTCAGGCCATCCGTCCTATCCCACTCTCGGTGGGAAACTGACAGGGAGGATAAAGCTGAAATGTTCCTACTGTAGAAATAAATCACCCAGAAAGGTGGCTATAGTTGTTGCTGTCACTGTCATGACTGTCATCACTGTTAGGCAGGGCTTAGAATTATAGCAAACACATTCAAAAGAAAAAGCATAAATCTCAGCCAGAGTCAAATAAAGAAAAGTTCTCAGACCAACTCACACGAGGACGAGGCAGACAGTATGGAACTTGGCAGTACGTTAAGAAGCCATAATTCTTAATTATTCCTCAAGTGTACCACTGAGTATTTTACATGGCCCAGTCACCAAAATTGAAGTAACTGAGGCCAGCTGCATAAGCTCAAAGGTTTCACTGATATGGAACATCACAGCTTTTATCTACCTAAATATCTGCCTCATCACTCTAAACTAGTATCTCAGTGTGAGCTTGTGATTTTAAACTGCTCCCTTTTGAACCTGTATTATTTTGGCTGATCTCTCACCAGGCACAGATGTGATGTTGGAAGAGAACAGTTTTACATTATTGTCCTTCCTGTATCCCATTGCAAAAAGTCAAGCAGGAAAATGCTCTTAACACATTTCACTCCTTTCCTGGGAATCAATTATCTATTAAAAGAGAAGGGAACAAAATTCACTGCAAATTAGCAATTGATAAGGGCAATTTGCAATAATGTATATGTAAATGTACACATTCCAGTACATTGAACATTATCAGAAAACAATGGTAATTATATGTTTTAAAGATATACATTTCTGGGCGGGCCATGGTGGCTCAGCAGGCAGAAGTCTCGCCTGCCATGCCAGAGACCCAGATTCGATTCCCAGTGCCTGTCCATGCAAAAAGAGAAAAAAAAAAAAATACACACACACACACACACACATATATATTTCTAACATATATCTCCGCCCCAAGCAGTACGAAGATACTCACTATTATGTATGTAAAGAAATATTTTCCCCATTCTTTAGGGCATTATATGTATTTTTAACACTGTCTTAATGTTTCTCAAAAGAAGACCAATCACAACACACAGATGACCAGGTTCATTGACCACACACACTCAGCATATCTGAAGTTGATCATTCTAGCAAAGTACAAAACCCTTTCCTGGCTCTCACATGGGGCTGAAAGCTCTCTAGTGCCAGAAATGGGTCATCATTCTATCCCCAGTCCTGCATAGGGCATGCCAAGAGTAGAAAATCAGCAATTACTTCTTAAATGAATGAATACATGAATAGAGGACCGTCATTCTCTATTTTCTCTCTTGAATCCTCTAGTCTTGCCCCACTCCCACCCATTAGATTAGGACTTGTTTTCATTTAATCTTATCTCCTAGCTCTTTAAACTGAATTTAGCCCTCGTTTTGTCCTTCCAAATTCCATTTTGACTTTAGCCTCTCTTTGACTCACTGGAATTTTCACCTAAGTCCCCTTGCTTAGGTTCTGTGTTAGTTTGTTTTTCCCAAAAGCTCAGTCCAGCTCCTTGACCCTTCAGAGACCACTTACCCATCACCCAGAGGGAGTCTGAGACACATGGCCAAGTAAAGATGAGGAAAGAAACAACAAGGGCAAGTGGATTCAAATTTCATTTCTGTGATTCTCTTCTATTCAGATAACTGAACAACATTGAACACATGTGATATTTGAAAGTAGAATAGAAAGTAAATAGTGGGATTGTTCCAACAGGGGAGCATAAACAGAGAGGCCCAGGAGCTGACTCTAGAAACACACTAGGAATGTAAAGGAAGGACTAATAAGAAGACTAAGGCTCAGTCACATCTGCAATAACCAAATCTTACACAATGGAAAAATATAAGAAAATCCCAAATAAGATACTAGCAAATAAAATTCAACACACAAATCCTGCCCTGATCAAGATGGTTGAATGAGATGCTTCAGGGTTCCATTTCCCCACAGAAGCTTTGAACAGCCGGCAAGACTGGGAGACACATTTTTCTGAGGGTTCCAGGAAAGAGTTCAAGTCTACAGTAACAGAGCAAGTGCCAAATCGAGAAAATGACTTCTTAAAACAGTAGGATCTCATGGTGCTTTGGCTGGCCCCTCCTTTACCCCTCACCACTTGGCATGGAGCCAATCCATCCTCCTAGCTGGGATCTCTGATACAGGTTTGATTTTTTTTTTTTTTTTTTTTTTTTAACATGGGTAGGCACTAGGAATCAAACCCGGGTCTCTGGCATGGCAGGTGAGAACTCTGCCTGCTGAACCACCGTGGCCAGCCCTCTGATATGGGTTTGAAAGAAAGCAGAGTGGCCCTTGTGCACATGCTGGGAGCATGTATATCTAGCCCAATCTCTCTGGTGGTGATCTGAGGGACACACTGTCCCAGAACTTGCCCTATATGTACAAGGAAGCTCAGATAGCTCTGATCAGAACTCTGCAGGAAGCAGTCAAGTCATGCTGCCTGGGGCAAAGGCTTGCTGGCTGTAGGACAAAGTGATCTACACCATGAGGAAACTATTTCCTAAGGAAGAGTGGACACTTGTAACCGTGTAAACATGAGAATTCCGAAGGCCACACACACATTCATATTCAAGACAAGATGCCTGTACCCAAGTGACCAGGGAGGCCCTACATGTTGGCTTGGAGCTACTGTCTAAACTAATCGAGTGGATAAGCCATAAAGGAGCGCACATGCAGTGGTCAATCTGTAAAGACTGAAAAGGGTGTTTTCTTTTGTTTCTTCTTTTTCTTTCTTTTAGCTTCTGGCATTCAAAGAAATTTTGGTTGTAACACTAGCTGATATAAGATTAAGGAAAAGATGCCTCAGAGTCTAAATTCCAGCAATCACATATCAAAATATCAAAATGTTCAGGTTTCAACAAAAGGTTTCAAAATGTATAAAGAAAGAGGAAGCAATGACCCAGGGAAAGTAAAAGATTAAAGCATTAAAAGTCATCAGTGAGGAGGAACAGTCCTCGGGCGTACTTTTAAAAAATGATCCCAAATGTGCTCAAAGAGCTAAAGGAAAACACAGACAAAGAACTAAATGAAATCAACAGATGAACAGAAAGAGAGTATCAATAGAGAGACAGAAACTATGAAAAAGAGTCAAAGAACCAACGAACACAGTAACAGAAATTACAAGTTCCCTGGAGTGATTCAATGGCAAATTGAAGCCTGAAGAAAGACTCTGAGAACTTAAGGATAAGACTATTGAAATCATTCAGTCTGAGGAGCAGAAAGAAGAAAGGATGAAGAAAAGTGAAGAAAGCCTGAGGAACCTGTGGGACACCATCAAGCACAACAATACACACATTCTAAAAGTCTCAAAAGCAGAAAGAGAAAAGGGCAGAGGGAATATTCAAGGAATTAATGGCTAAAACTTCCCAAATTTAACAAAAGACATGAATATACATATCCAAGATGCTCAACAAACTCCAAACAGGATAAGCCAAAATAGAGCTACACCAGAACATAATGCCAAAGATGAAGAAATAATTCTGAAAGCTACAGGAGAAAAGCAATGGTCCATATACAAGGGAGCCTCACTCAGATTAAGTGCTGATTTCTCATCAGAAACCATGGAGACAAGAAAGCAGTGAAATGACGTGTTTAAAGTGCTGAAACAAACAAACAAAAATAACCAACCAAGAATTCTGTGTCTGGCAAAACTTTCTTTCAAAAATGAGAAATAGATTAAAACATTCCCAGATAAACAAAATCTGAGGGCATTCATCACCGCTACACCAGCCCTATATAAATGCCAGAGAGAATTCTGCAGGTTGAAAGGAAAGGACAATATGTAATAGATCAAAGCCAGGATGAAGAAATGAAGATCTCTGGTAAGAGTAATGGCATAACTAAATATCAACACCTATACTGTTTGTACTCCATTTTTTACTTCCTGCAGGATATAAAAGTCAAATGGGTGCTATGTAATGAGAAATCATTAATATATAATGATTTATATATATATATATTATTATTGGCTCATAATATGTAAACATGTGATTTGTGACAATAACTACATTAAGGCTGGAGGATGGAGGGACTAGGGGCATGGTTTGTGTACACTGTTGAAGTCAAGTCACTGTCAAAGCAAATAAGGTTGTTACATATTTAAGATGTTAAATTAGAGACAGAAATTAGAGTATATGTTACCAGGGTTGGTTGAAGATAGGAATGGGGAGTTAATGCAGAATGGGTGTAGGCTTCAGTTAGGAGGGATGGGAAAGTATTAGTAATGGAAGCTTGGAGAGTAACGCAACATTATGAATGTGATTAATCCACCTTAATAGCATGCTTGGGAATAGTTGAGAATGGAAATTTTATATTGTATATATGTTCCCACAAGTAAAATTAAAAAAAGGAGAAACTGAAGAGACGATGACAATTAAAGGTAATACATGATCTTGTATGGTATCTAGCAAGGAAGGATAAAAGGCCAAAGGGATATTATCGGGGAAAAAAAATGGGAATATAGACTGTAAAGTTTATATCAGTGTTCAATTCCTTAAGCTTGACTGTACTTGGGGTGGTTAAAAAAAGGGAGTATCTTTAGTTTTAGGAAATGTACATAGCAGTATTGAGTGTTCAAGGAGTATGATGTACACACCCTACACTGAAGTATTCAGAAAATATAGATAGAGGATAGCTAGGTGATATTGATGATGATGATGATGATGGTGATTGTATTAGTCAGGGTTCTCTAGAGAAACAGAACCAACAGAAGATATCTGTAAATATGAAACTTATAAAGGTGACACATGTAACCACGGGAACGAAAGTGTCTGAAATCTATAGGGCAGGCGGTGAAGTTGGCAGCTCTTATAAATCTTCAACCAATTGGATTTACCTAGTTGGTGGAGGTCACACCTTAGTTGATCACAGATGTAATCAGCCACAGCTGCAATCAACTGACTGATGGTTTAATACACCAGCCTTCTGGTTTATCAATGAGCCATGAAATATCCTTGCAGTAGCAGTCAGGCCAGTGCTTGCCTGACCAGACAACTGGACATAATCACTTGGCCAAGTTGACACCAGAATGTAACCATCACAATGATGATGATAATGATAATAGACAGATAGATGGACGGACGAGTGGAAGGAAGGAAGGAAGGAAAGAAAGAAGGAAGGAAAGAAGGAAAGAAGGAAGGAAGGAAGGAAGGAAGGAAGGAAGGAAGGAAGGATGAATATAGCAAATGTGGCAAAAAGTGAGAGTTGGTGGATCTATGTATCTAGAAAGTTAGGAGTTTGTCAGAGTTCTCTCTATGGAGTTTGTATTATTTGTGTAATTCTCCTGTAAGTTTGAACATATTTCAAAATAATTTTTTTAAGAAATTCAATGCACCTATGATCCATTCATGTCATTTCACAGACTATTACTTCAGATTTAAAACAAAACAATCATCTTCTTAGGTACTAAAAAGATATTTAACAAATTATAGCACTCATTCCTAAAATTATCATTTTTGAAACAAAATGATATATTTTTCTTGCATAATTCAATATCTGTTCTAAATTAATATATAACATGATTTCAAGTGGAAAATACAATATATATGCATACAGTAACACTTAATAAAATAAAGTAATTGTGGAAAATTTTATGATTTTTTAATTATTACTTTTAGAGTATGCATACTTTTTCAAAGCCTTACTTTAAAATTTTTCCAACTTTATTCTTAATTATAGAAATTATAAAATGACCATGAAGAAGGTTTAAGAATAGTAAAAAATAAAACATTATCCTATTTTCTTTACAAAACTTTTATAATGTGTATATTTTCCCTTCTTATCTTTTTAGACATCTTTAGAGACATCTAAGTTTGTAATATATAGTTTATTTTCTTATATAAGCGCTGTTTTTCATTATCGTTCTGCACCACATAAGGGTTCCTCCATCACAGAAGCTTAAAAATCTGTCTGAGGAGAAGAGAAAATACAAATTTAAGGAACATGTAAATGATTCAATGGACTAAACATACTCAGTTTGCTTCCCCAGCCCTTTATATTCCTTACACTCTACCAAAAATGTTCGTTGCTAGCTGACTGTGGCTTTTTAAATCTTTGAAATGGTTTACATGAAAATTGCTTTGCCATTTTTTGCATTAGACATTAAACACTAAAATTTATGATAAAATCTAAAAATTATAAAAAAGACGATCATTTTTACTCAAGAGGGTACTTTTAAGCTCCTTTAATTATCCCTCTTATATGCTGATTTCATAACTTTGTTTTACTTTTTAATTACATAAATCACACTTATTTTTTAAGGTTGAGATTGTAATTTATTTTTAGAATTAGAAATTAAACTTTTTCAGAAGTCTGTTTTTGCCTTTCCATGTGAGTTGATGATCTCCTTATGCTGCATAGCTACCTTTATTTCATTAAGTTCCCCAAGTAGAAATAAGTAATATTAATAGAATTCTAATTTCATTTTTCCCTTCTCCCTTTAATTTAATTTTTGTGTACATCTGTTCCAAAAGGATTCTTCTTGTCTATTTTGATTTAAAATAATGTGATTAGGTTTCAGGTGATTGTATATATGTATTTTTCCTTTTTATTGTGCACCCCAACTTGTCCTCCTGCCCCCAGTGAGCATACACACACACACACACATATAGACACACATACACCACATATAAAGTAAGATGAAACAGGGTGATGCAGGTGTCATTTCAAGACAACAAGATCGATATATTAAAGTTACTACAAGATATGAAAAATGCTTTAGCCCCTCAGATCCTACTCATGAAATGGAAATGATCATTTTGATGATCATAATGATAGATGATTCCAAATTTCTCATTTGGAATTTCCTGATCAACACTAAAGGGTAAAGTTGCATATTGAAGGAAAAAAAAAAAGAAATTGTTAATAAAATACTGTATTTAATCAAAAATGGGGAAAAACGTGACAACAATTTTATAAAGCTTTCCCTTGTCCACATCTTGTTAAATGAGTGTCATATTTCCAAGTTAAATTAAAAAACCTCTTTTAGTATACCATTACAAACACTGACATAAAATTCAGTTAAACAGAAGAAATAAGAAGAGGCAGTACAGAAAGAGGTGTTTTATCATCATCATCAACCCTTGACTTGACAAATGTTTGTTTTTCCAAAATTATCTTGAAGGTAGATCTTATCTATATGTGAAAAGTATCTTTTTTTTTTTTTTTTTTTTTTTAAAGGAAAGACAGAGAGAAGGAAGGAAGGATAGAAGGAAGGAAGGAAGGAAGAAAGGGAAACATCTTTAAACATTTTCTTGTTTTATTGTAATTTGTTTCTTTTGTTTTTGTTACATGGGCTGGGGCCGGGAATCGAACCGAGGTCCTCCGGCATAGCAGGCAAGCACTTTGCCCGCTGAGCCACCGCGGCCCGCCCTGTGAAAAGTATCTTGATTAAATAAAATCCATTTGATCTAAACCTATCCATGAAGAGGGGAAAATTCCTCAAGGTATCTGTGCCAGTTTCAATGGAAGTATGCTCCCTAGAAAAGCCATGTTTTAATCAAAATCCCATTTAATAAAGGTAGAATAATCCCTATTCAGTATTGTATGTTTGAAACAGTAAATCAGATGTGATTTAGTCAAGAGTGGCTGTTAAACTGGATTAGATGACGAAATGTCTCTACCCATTTGGGTGGGTCTTGATAGGTTTATTGGAGTCCTGTAAAAGAGGAAACATTTTGGAGAAAGAAAGAGATTCAGAGAGAGCAGCACCACAAAGCAGAGAGTCCATGAGCCAGTGACCTTTGGAGATGAAGAAGGAAAATGCCTCCCGGGGAACTTCATGAAACCAGAAGCCAGGAGAGAATGCTAGCAGATGATGCTGTGTTCGCCATGTGCTGTTCCAGCTGAGAGATAAACTCTGACTGTGTTCACCATGTGCCTTTCCACTTGAGAGAGAAACCATGAACTTCATCAGCCTTCTTGAACCAAGGTATCTTTCTCTGGATGCCTTTGATTGGACATTTCTATAGACTTGTTTTCATTGGGACATTTTCTCGGCCTTAGAACTGTAAACTAGCAACTTATTAAATTCCCCTTTTTTAAAAGCCATCCTGTTTCTGGTATATTGCATTCTGGCAGCTAGCAAACTAGAACAGTATCTATGCATCCAATCCTGACCTCTCAGTCCAAGATGCATTTATTATAGAAAGATGGTGGGACAATCAAGGTGGCCCAGGTGGGGCAATCAAGGTGGCCCAGGAAGGAGCTCTGCAAAGCCCATCCTTGGGCCATCTTTCTGGCATGGACCACGTTGCCAATCTACCATTGTTCCACTGTCTGCTAAGCAGGCCCAGGCATGTGATATCTCTCTGAGTCGCTATCACACTAAAACCACTGCTCCATAGGACCAAGGAGGCAATTCAAGCAGCAGCTGAGAAAAGGAAGGCTTTTCTCTTCTTTGCAGAATGTTCAGGCCTAATTTTTAAAAATAGCCCCTACTGTATAAAATGGTGAAAAATGACAGAAAACCAAATTATTTTGCACAATCTAAAACATTTTTATTAGCAAGGGAGAGATGACCAAAGCAAAACACATATTCAACCTTGTCAACAATTCAATATTAGTATGCAAATACTGACTGCTTAGTTATAGGAGAGAGCATGGGTTCACTTAACATGGAAAGTTATGTTTTAGGAAAACAGGGAAAGTACATTATCTTCTCATCTTTTAATCAACTTCTCATTTATTCATACATTCATTCATTCAATGAAATTTACTATTATGAGAAAGAAAATCTGAGGTAATGGAGATACAGCAGGGAATAAACAGAGAGTCCCTGTCCACCACGGAATTCTTATTCTCTTGGGGATATATGTGATTCACTGATAAATATACAGCTACAAACTGTGATAATAACTATGAAGAAAAAAAAAACTAAAAGGTTATAAGTGTAGGAGCAGATTAAGGTTGGAAAGTAAGAGGAGGCTTCTTTAAGGGAGCCACAAAACAACCTCTCTCTGCTCTCCATCTCTTATCCACTCCCTTTATTCCTCCTATGGTCTATGGTTTACAAGCCATCTCTGAAAGGAGGAAGGAGAAACCACCCATGTGCATTTAAATAGGAGGAGGAGTGTGTGCTGTTTTCGAAGGACCTAAAAGAAGTCAGTGTGACTGCCCCTCTAGAGATGTGGGGGGCCATACCAAGCACAAGATCAGGCTGGACAGACAGGCAGGGGTCAGAATAGCCTTTGTTATAGATTTGGGCTCCTCATCTTAATTGCTTTGGGAAGTGGTTGACATGATTCATACAAGGGCATGTCACCACCAGGTCTGAGCTCTTTTTGGAAAGATCACCACATACGTCGAATGGGAAAGGAGAGGAAGACAAGTAAACGAGTCAGCAGGCAATTGCAGCAGTTCGGCAAGAGGTGTAGGTTTATTGCAGGCTAATAGTAGTGATGATGGAGAAAAGGGAACATATTCAAGAATTCTTTGGAGATAGGATGTAAAGGACTTGGTGACGGATCAGGTATAGGGATGAGGAAAGCATGATGTACTCAGGTTTCTGTAATGAGCTAGAAAAATGTACACATGGACCAGAGGTAGAAAAACATAAACGGATTGAGCCAGGAACAGAGCAAGGCTGCAATATGGAACTCTAAATTAGGGAGACAGTGAGGAAAATAATAAAACTGGATGCAAGGACTTGAAGCTCAGAGGGAAGTTTGAGCTTAAGATGAATTAAGGAGCTCTTGCATATAGACCATAGGAGAAGTGCAGAGAGTGGACAAGAGGAGATGGCATGCAGAAAGAAGGCCTCTAGGACTGAGTTTTGACAGATGATAGCAGGCAGTAGACATTGCATGTACTACTAGTCTAGGAAAGGAAACTGAAAAACAGCACCACAAAAACCAATAAAAGAGAATGCTTAAGAAAACGATCAACAGCAGCAAATGTTGCTAAAAGATGAAGTTAGTTGTAAACTGAAAGGTGAATACAGGTTTAGCAATAAGGAAGTTGTAATGAAGAACCATTTCAATAGAATATCAGGATTGGAAACCATATTCATGTGGGCTGTAGAGTAAACTGGAAGAAAGTCATGATAAGGTATAAAACCCATCTATTTGGAAATAAGTTGTTTATAAGAATAGATGAAAATAGGGTGGTATGTATCTTAGTGAAAAAATAGGACATATTTTATTCTTTTTTTTTAAGATGGAAGATAAAAACATGTTTGGGGGTGCAAGGGTAGTTCAGTGGTAGAATTCTTTCCTTCCATGTAGGAGACCTGGCTTCAATTCCCAACCCATGCACTTCCCCTTACCCCCCCAAAAAAATTTTGACGAATGGTGCTGCAATTACAGGATAGTAACATGGAAAAAGAATGAAATGTGACCCCCACCATACAGCACATCAAAAAAAAAAAATATATATATATATATATATATATATATATTTGTATTATTGGGAAGAATTATACAACAAAGAGGGAGGGAATGATGTTTTGAAAGAGAGAGCAGAGGTTCCTGTAGAGCTGGGTTTTTGGTAACCTGGAAGTTATGGGATGGAAAGAAGATGAGGAGAGACGGACCCTAACAAGGTGGGATGAGAGAGGTGGGAATGAGAGGACACAGAGACTGGGTGAAAGGAAGATGAGGAAGATCTATATAATGGCTTCTGTTTTCTTACCTGGTTAGGATTTGAGACAGAGAAGGAGGGAGGTTGGGCAGAAGGAAAGAAATAAAAACCCAGAAGGTTTTTCATTAAAAAGTTGAATTTATAGCCAGAGCAAAATGTTCAGTTTCTCAAACTCCTCTCTATTTCCTCCCTAAATTTAACAGCATTAAAGTCTTAGCATGAAAACTTTGGGTCATTCTTGATTCTTCCTCTCTATGTACTTCCAACAGCTCATCAAGTCCTGTACTTTCAAACTCCGAACTCCCAGGTCCACTGTCACCAACTCTTCAGTAGACAATTGCAGCTGCTTTCAGAGGGGCATCCTCCAGGCTCTCTTCTCTTCCCAACTTTCCTCTATCCCACTACTTCAATCACCACACCACAGCTTCAGTCCAACCCCCTTGCACTAGTCACTGTTGCACTTGCTTGTTTCTATCCTCCTGTGTTGTCTCCTGGAATTCCCTTTCTCCTTTTAGACAGAGTTAACTTACTCCCTCACTTGCAGGCCAAGAACTCTGTTAAAGCACATCTCCCAAGATTTATGCGTCTGTCTCCACACTAGTTGGTGGATTCACCAAAGGAAGGTAGAGAATCTATTCATCTCTACCTCATCCATGCCCAGCAGACAGGACCAGCTGCATTATTTGTGAGGTCCAGTGCAAAATCAAAATGTAGGGGACCTTGTGAAAAAGTTGGAAATCTCAGGATGGCTACAGGAGAGCAATTAAACCAAGCAGATCCCTGTGCAGCCACACAAGTCACACTCCTGGGAAGCCCACACTGCCAGCAGGGTACCTGAAACACATCATTGTCCAGTGAATCATTGGACAATGAATAGCGAATTTAATGGGAGAGAAATATGTTCAGATATAAACCCTGATTAAGTAAGGCTTATCTGAGATAAACAGAGCCCTAGATTTGGTCTGTGCTACTTATCATCTGTCCAATCTTTGAAAAATCACTCTACTTTCTTGATCTTCACTTTTCTTATATCTAAAATGCACTGGTTGGATAATACAGTTTCTAATCCATACTTTTACAAAACCTAGAAATTGCAAATGTGCCAGGGCCTAAATACTCAATCTGATAAGCTCTTCTGCTAGCAAAGGGATTAGGGTGGGAGTAACCTATGGAAGATACTAATGAATTCCAGAATTCCCACGTGACCCTCTATATTTATAAACCCAGGATCTCTTAGGAACTTGAACAAAAGGAGAATTGTTAAGTGAATATTATGGAAAATTAGTAAAACTGGAAACTAAAAGCTAAACGGAAGGTTTCAAAAGCAAGTTTCAGTAGCCCAAAGAGAAGATGGACACATGATTTAACTCATGCAGCACTATGTTTCTGAGTATTTACTATGAGCCTGACAGGTTGCAAGGACCTGAGAACTCAATGACAAATAATTACTGGCCCTAAACTCAAGAAGTTTAAAGTGATTATACTTATGCACATCTGTACAGAAATACTTAATAGGGGTCTTTCCCATTCCCAGGCCTTGTACTATTATACATGGAAGATGAGAGACGAGGCCCTCTACATCCACACAACTGGAAAGAAATGGAAAAGGAAAGCAGTAGCAGAAGGGAATGGAAGCCAGTATACTGCACAGGTTTGGAGCGAGGACTTTGGAATCAAACAGAACTCCTGGGCTTGGACAAATTATACATCCCCTTCGAAGCCTAAGTTTCCTCAACTGTAAGATGTACTAAATATTATTACCTTCCTTGTAATGCTCTTAATCATTGAATGAAAGAGACTGTGATGCATATAGCATCAAACAAATGTTAGCTGTGTTTTTTTCTGTAGCTACTAGGCACAAGTGAATTTGAGATCATAGAGATAAGCTATTTGAAAACCGCAATAAAAATACTCCTGTGATCTGCTTTGTACTTAGATGCACAATACAGACCAGCTAGCTAGATTATCATGTGCTCAGCGATTAAACCAGCTGCTGTTTTCTAGGTCTAAGCATGCCAGCTCTCTGGACTAATTTTATTGCATAGAGCTAGACTTAAAACATATATATATATTTTTATGTATGCTGAATGGTATATATGTATGCTGTATGGTCATTCTTTTTCCACATGAGTATTCTATTATTGAGCACCATTTGTTAATTTTTTTGTTTTTTGTTTGCTTATTTGCTTGTTTTTTGGGGAAGTGCATGGGCTGGGACTCGAACCTGGGTCTCCCTCATGGCAGGTAAGAATTCTTCCTCTGAACTACCCGTGCACCCCCCAAAAGAGATTTTAAACGTATCTTTAAAATGCCTTCTCAGCATATTCCGAACAAAATATGACACTTTCCCTCAGATATCTTCGTTGTCCTAATAAATCATTTACTTCAACATCAGTTTACCTCCGCATATGAAAATTTGACTAAAGTGGCAATATAAATATAAAGCTTAACTGAATATTTCTCAACCTTCAATTTTATCTGTTCTTACCCTCCTGAAAGAAACCTAAATTAAATTGTTCTTAACAAGCAAAAAGAAGAAAACTTACCTGTTCTAATAAAATAACCCTCCCAATTGTTTGAGTCAAGTAAATAAATGTCTATAAGCATATTGAAGCCTGACAGGCAACATTAGGTGCCTGTTCTTAGGCGCCTAAGGTGTTCTTAGGACAAGTACAGTTTATAGAAATATTTTTTTCTTCTGGAAGAAAATCTATACATTTTGTATTTCTAAGGATTTGAGGAGTCAGAGAAATGAATAAAATCATGTTTCTATTATTTCACTGGTGGTCTGTGTTATAGTCTAAACATGTCCACATTTTCAAAGAAAAAGAGAAGAGACTAAAACATACTGCTAAAAATGATTTTTTTTCCTTAAAACTATATTTGAACTTGTACTATAATCTGGTTGAGTTTATTCTTGTGAAAATAAAAGTTTGACAATATTGAAAATTTTACTTATTTTTTTAAATTCAGTTTATCTTACAGAGGCTATTTTAATATTGAAGTAAATAGTACATAATTTTGTGGCCTCAAATACTCGTTTGAGATAAGAGACTCACTAACAAATGGTGAGGTTAAACCCTTTTATTAGAATGAAGTTTAATAAAAAAGATTTTGTAACTTATTAGGAATAAATAAATCTATTATAGCCATTTCACTTCAAAACACTGATACAGAGTCTTGATATCATTGAAGTACAAATCCAAATTAGCAAGACAAATGGTAGATGGAGGGCATTTTATTTTTAAAAAATGAGTTGCTCTCGTAAGAAATCTCACTTATTTAGATACATTCTAATTCCTTTAATTGAAAGAACATCTTTGATCAGATGGTCTTGCTATATAGCAAATGAACACCAAGAAACACTTTTTTTCCTCCTCACAATGCAGATTTGCTAAATTCATTATTTAATATGGTTTCTTTATCAATAAACCTTGGAAATTTAAGCTTTCAATAACTGAAATAAATTGTGTTCTTTCTTGCTCTTTTGAAGGTGTTAATTCCATTAACTGTAGAATCTCTCTCTTTTTTTTCCCTTTGGCAAAGCACCCCATCACTAAAGATGAGATGCTGTAATAAAAGATTTCCAAATACCAGGAACAGGACTTTTTTGGGGGACAATATTTTCAAAGTTCGTTTACATTCAACTGCCTTGCAAATTAGTGATAGTATGTGATGAAATGATGGCAGATAGTCCACACTAATACTTTTAATTATTAAAATTAAATAATTAATTTTTTTTAATTAGTCAAGCTCCTTTCCAGCAGTCATGTTCAAATTGCTGCCTCATGTAAATTATTCAAATACATCCATGTTTCACCTTTTTATTTTAAGCATGGGCAGGCACTGGGAAATGAATCCAGGTCTCCAGCATGGCAGGCAAGAACTCTTCCTGCTGAACCACCGTGGCCCACCCTGTTTCACCTTTTGACGCCTTTAATTGTAATGCAGCAGGAACTAAGAGCAAGCATCCCAGTGTTCACTCTTTAGATTTCTCCATAACCTTAGGTATCCTCCCTGTGATGGTTTCCTTCAGGTGTCAACTTGACCAGGTGATAGTGCCCAGTTGTCTGGTCAGGCAAGCAGTGGCCTGTTATTTCAAGGATATTTCATGGCTGCTTTATTAAATTATCAGTCAGATGATCGCGTCTAAGGTTGATTATATCTATAGTCAACTAAGGATGTACCTCCTGCAAATGAAAAGTCTCATCAGCTGGATTTGATCCAATCAGTTGAAGACTTTGAAGGGAGAAGAAAGAAGAGAGAACTTTCACTTTTTCTTCAGTCAGCAAGCCTCTTCTGTGGATTTCACTGGGTCCGTTCTTCAGATTTGCCAGCCTCCAGGCCTGCCCTATGGATTTGGGGCTCTTGCATTCCCATGGTTATGTGAGACATTTTATAAATCTTATATTTACAGATATCTCCTGTTGGTTCTGTTTCTCTAGAGAACCCTGACTAATGCGCTCCCTAAAATGTGTCTCCCTAAAAATGTTTTTTCTTCTCTAAACACAAGATAAAGATTTTTTTTGCCCCAAATGGTATTGCACAAATGAAAGGAAACACTAAAATAAGGTGAAATTGCTCTAGGTAAAGCCAGAGGGGATTTTTGAAGTGATTTTATGTAATCTTTGCATATCAACCTTACTGAATAAACAAACAAATAAATGCAATTAATTGAATAAATGTTGACAAACACACATTAAATCCATTTGGGAGAAATTTTGCCTTTTGTTCAGTAGAATTTCTAACCAAAGACAGAAGCCAGAAAGATGGAATGAGGCTGTGCTAAATTATACACAGAGGAACATGGATACGTGAATGCAGCTCTTTTACCTTCCATTCCCAACGTCTTACAAAAAAAATCTTACTGACTTGAACCAATGGGAAGCTGAAGAACAAGCTTCTCCAGCACCACATGTTTACTGATTCCATGGGCAGCTGGGAACAGGGAGGTCTACAGCATGCCAGAGTCTGTGGAATGGCTGGTGTGAGGCTTTCATCTCTGGACCAGCGTTAATTGGCTCACAGGCAGACTTAGAAGGTCCTGGGGGGATCTGACCCATAGACACCTGTTGCCCTCTAGGAAAAATGTGACATCAACTCCAAAAAGCAAGAGCATATATCATCCTCAATTTCAACTCAATATTATCTTTATTTCATTTGAAATCAGGAACTTGACATTGACTACTGTTTCATTCGTGTTTCACATTGTCTTAGAGCTTCTAGTGAATGCAACAAAACAGGAAACGAGAAAAGAAAACATTATTTCTTTTGCTGATATAATTAAAATATATAAGATAGTCTAAACAAACATAAGAAATCATACACAATTTTGGTAACATTGTGGGATACAAGATAAATGTAGTAAAATCAATAATATTTTTCTATTCTGTGCACTTGATAATGGAAATCAGAACATTTATTAAAAGTCAAAAAAATAAGAAAACACTGTAAAGTGTTGAAGAATACATTTAAGAAGAAAGGCTAAGGAGCTCCAATTAAAAAAAAAAAATCTTACTGACTTGAACCAATGGGAAGATGCAATTTCTTTCCTGGAGGTGAAGGCTTAATGTCATATACAGACACAAATCAAGTCTTCCAAACTAATAGATAAATTTAAGCCAATACTCATTAGAATACAACCAGGATCTTTTATTTGGTTAAAGTGATCTTAAATGTTATATGGCAGAAGAAGTATTCAAAATTTTCCAAGAAACCTGTGAAAAAATATCAGGAAGGTATTTAATATTTAATACCAGGCATCTAAATATGCCATAAACCCACTGTAATCAAATCAATATGATAATAATATATGAGTAGAAAAACTATGAAGTGGTGGGTTATTAACATAAGTGACATAAACATAGCTAAATACTTATCTGTAAGAAAATAAGGTTGATTCTTAAATTATACTCAATACAAAATTAAATTTCATATTGATAAAGGCAAATTCCTTGCACTAATCAGAACTTCTTTAGAAATTTCTAGAATACTGGACATCATAAAAATGAAAAATAGGCTTAATTGATAATATAAAAACTATAAATATTCCAACAAAAAACTGAACAGGTAATAAAATTGAAAAAAATATCTATACATAGAAAAAGAGTGATTAATAAATTGATGCGGAAAAGGCAAACAACTGAATAGAAAACCTGGTAAAGAACAGAAAGAAGCAATTCATAGAAGAACAAAACAATATGACAAAACCTGGCAATCCTCCTTCTAAGTTTATGCCCAATAGAAATGAAAGCAGGGTCTTGAGCAGATACTTGTTCAAGATATTTGTTATGAGCCAATGTTCATAACAGCATCATTAACCATTGCCAAAAGGTTTAAACAACCCAAGTGTCCATCAACAGATAAAAAAACATGGTATATATTTATTATGGAACATTATTCAGCCACACAAAGAATGAAGTTCTGATACAAGCTGCTGCATGGATGAACCCAGAAGACATCAATGTTGAGTGAAATAAGCCAAACACAAAAGGACAAATGTTGTATGACCTCATGTGTATGTTGAAATTATAATAGGCAAACTCACGGAGTTAGAATCAAGTATATAGACTACCAGGGCAGGGGGTGGAGTGAGGTATGAGGCATTAATGCCTCATTGATACGGAGTTTCCATTTGAGGTGATGGAAATATTTTGGTAATGGATGGTGGTTAACAAAGCACTATGAATGCACATTATTAAAAAGAGTAAGAGAAAAATCTTAGCAGGTATATATATGTATATCAAGGATCAAGTAATGTGTGGGTCAAGGAACCAGAGAAGAGGAAGCTATGAAGAAAAACAGTTCCAGAAATTTGCAGAGGTTTCCTCCTGACTGTTCCTATATACTAAACTGTGTGTGCCCGGGGTGAAAATTCACAAGGCCCATTTAAAAATGACTGGAGAAATGTAAGCAGAACACTTTTCAGAGTTCACACAGGACTGGTAGATTCTGACCAGCTGGAGTAGATAATCCTTGTTGAGTACACAGTCATTCAGGAGAGGCCATTTAGAAGGTTTATGCCTTAGTAGAAGGGATAGTCAACCTTTACATTAACAGGTGTCCTAAAACTGCCCTAAGAAAGCTTAAAAATAGCCACAAAGGATCAATCCGTCCCTGAGCAACTTAACTACTTGTTAGAATAAAATCTTCTGGAGGAAGATGACAAAAATCCAGTTCTCAAGACCATACGATTTACAATATCCAACATGGTATGAAATTAATAGAAATGCAAAGAAACAGGAAAATGTGATGTACAAATCATGGCAAATAGTAGTAAATAGAAAAAAGACAAAAATGACTGCAATGATGGAATTAACAGATGAAGAATTTAAATACCTATTATAAAAATTCTCAAGAATATAAAGAAAATCATGAAGAGGGCAAGAGAATATGTAAAAACGAAACAAAAGGAACTTCTAGAAATGATCAACAATGTCCAAAATAAAAGATTCATTGGCTGCAATTAACAGCAAATTAGACACCGCAGAAGAAAAGTTCAGGGAAGAAACAACAAAAACTATTCAAAATTAAGCACAGAGAGATAAAAAGACTGGAGAAAAGAAGCATTAGTAACATTTAGAATAATACATATTAAGCATAAGTAAAATTGCATTACAAGAATAAAGAAAGAGAGAAATAGGAATAGGAACAAAATTAATGAAATAATAGCCAAAAACTTTCCAAGCATGTGGAATAATTAGGCACATGTGTGCACGTGTGTAAACACACACAAATGAATTGTGGTCATAATAATCAAATTACTGAAAACCAGTGATAACATACCCTTCAAACATAAATTTGAAATAATGATTTTTCAGATAAAAAAAATCCAAGAAAAGAATCCCTCCCATTTAAATTTTGCCTCCTTTCCTTTCAAAACTACCCGGGCCTTGCTAGCCCACTCACTACACGGATTTCCAGGAGAGAAAAAAAGATCCAAGTATCCATGTACAGGTTCACCCCCTGCTAAATGACACAAATGTTCAAACACAACCTAAAACAAGAGGTCCTAGGAAGTAGCATTTGTGTGTGTGCATATTGCAGTTGAGGAAGGGTAGAGGATTTGCACTCTCTCCAAAGATTCAACTATGTAACTCATAGATTACTTTGACTTGACTTCTCTAGGAGGATATAAAACGAGAAAGGACATATGCGTTTATGATTCCATAATGAGCAGGATATTTAATGTCCATACTTTTATTTTTGGTAATATATTTTGTATAATTAAATTATAAACACTTGACCATAAAGGAAAGATATTTCTTGTCAAATACTTCCGATGAGTTCACCACAACAATTACATTCTGAGTGCCTATTTGGGGCAAGGAACTGGGCTATGTGTGATAGAAGCTGATTAAAAAACTGTTCTCAGTGAGCACCATGGAAGCACAAAGCAACTGGAAAGATTTATTTTACTTAGAAGGATTAGAGATTTCATTGAGGAACTGAGGAGGAGATAGATTAACTGAGAGTAGAAGTCTCCATAGGGTATTGACAGGTGAAGATGGGAAAAACAGAAAGAGGGATTAGGGGAGAAAACACTAAAAAGTGCTAGAAAGTGCAAATTACCCCAAGAATGTGGGCCATTGTGATTGGAGCACAAATAGCAGGCATGAGATGTGTGTGCTTCATGGTGGGAGGTGGACAAGGAATGAGTGGTGGGGAGAGGGGTGGCAGGAAGCAGATAGAAACAGTGAGGTTAGATTCAGCATGGACGCTCCATGCTGAGAATTGTTACTTTATACCCATAGGTCATAAGGCAGGAATATCTGTGTCCTAATTGAAATGCACCAAGCTACCCTTTCGGTCTTTCTTATGTCTCCTGAAAAGAGATGTGCAAGGAATATCGAAATGTTTCACAATAAATTTCCTGAAAGGAAACATAATAGAAAACATATTTCTAAGTCTCTACATTCCAATTTTAGACAAATGCCATTAACTATTTACTTTACGTTGTAAAAGCTCCCCGTGAAAGTTCACCCACGGCTCAATCTTTGTACCAAAAGGAATTGGGTTCTGTCCAGGTAAGAATTCAAGTTAGGCTCCTAAATCATTAGCAGTGAGTGCCAACTTTGTCTCATGTCTGGATGTTAAAGTACAAGATTGTCTTCTCAACCAGAACAAAGAATGTGCTACTGTCACTTGTTAACAAATCACAAACTGATTGCTACCGAGAATTTGCCAAGAAAGCTAATACTGGAAATGATAGTTTAATAGGAATCCAATCATTTAAATTATACAAGCCCTATCATATTAAGTTAGAATGTAAGCGGGAGATTCCTTGACAGCATTATCTGTGGCCCTCAGAGAAGTCCATCATCTAATTATAGTTAAGTATTGTGCCTTCTATCTTTGGGAGCGCTGTTAGAGAACAGTTCTTTCTTTCTTTTTTTTTGCATGGGCAGGCACCAGAAATCGAACCTGAGAACCATTCATTCTTAAAACATTTCTGTGTCTTCTTATATATAAATTAAAAAAAAATCATAGCCAAGGATACTAACCACTATATTTCACCATTTCTTTAGATGAAGTCTACTAAGATAAAGTCTATATATATATATATTTTTTTTTTCTGGGTAAGGGTTATATGATCTGTTTTCGCAAAAACTAAATCCTTGAAAAATTTATTGCAAAAAATGTGAGGAATTGAGGAAGATCTGAATCAAATTAAGGACCTGATAATACTATTCTGCTGTGTTACAATGTCTGGCATTATGGTTTCCTTCCTTTAAACAATTTCTGATGTTCTATTTTAAATTCAAACAGAGTTAAAAAAAAATGTATTGAGTATTTACAATATACCAAGCACTTGGCTAGACATTTGGGATGGAGATATAAATAAATATCCTATCTTGCACTTAAAAAAAATATTGTAAGCCACCCTAAGTCCAGTAAATGGAAAACCATCCATCATAAATAAATATGCCCACATGCATAATACACAGATTCAACTGTCTAGGAGAAAAGCTGCATCTAATTTAAGCTTTCCTCTCCCCCACCCCCCACCCCCCGCCCAATATGCAACAATAGAAAATTGAGTTGATAAATCTTGTTAAGTCCTAAGTGAAGAAAAACTGCAATTTGCTTTCAGGCTGTCTGGTCCAGGTTATCTCTACACATTGACTGTGTGCTCCTGTCTGTCAGAGGAAAAGGGACTTGGCAGAGATGGAATCTGATGGCCCTTAGGTGTCAGGCTTTATTCAAATTGAGGAGGTGGTATGGAGAATGGGCAGTGGGGTCCATAACAGCTGTGCCTACTGGGAACAGAGAGATCCATTCAGAGGGTGACTGGGATCCTACCTGGCCAGGAACAGGAGAGAACAGCCCACTGCAGATGAGGCAGCATGGATGGAGTTCAGGGAACCTCTGATGAACACTCCCCATAAACTGCTCTCCTGCCTCAAATAGGTGTAGGTTCTACCTCTTATGCTGCAATTTTCATTTCAGGGACATCTTAAAAGAAAACCATAGCTCCTGATAATGAGATATGACACACAAAGCCAGAATTTCCAAAAGGGAGCAGATATTGTTGGTATAGGTGTATATCCACTCAACTTTTCTCCACCATAAAATATACAACTCAGTAGAAGCATTATTTTGCGAAGATTTCTTAGCTGTCAATCTTGAACGATAGTTTAAAAGGCATGAAGTCTCAATTTTGCAGTGACTTTTTCTTCACTAGCAAATACCTGTATTAGGAGAGCTTTAGCATTTGGGAAGCCTGAGATGTATGTATCAGGGGAAAGAGCAAAGGAGGGATTTTATGATGAGTATTAAAGGGTCCCAAGACAGTGCCTCTTTATTTTCCAGAAATAGTAATATACTTGAAACAAATTTATAGTCGTTCTAGTGCACTCCTGGACCAATACTTTAAACACAGTTCTCCCACTTTTCACTAAAGAGAATCAGAAAATTAAATGGGCAATGTTCTCCACCAGCATGCCCACAGATGCATATCTACCCCACTGAAATTCATACATCACTCCGATGATCTATACCTCCCTTTCCTGGGAATTCTTACTGGTTTATATTTAGATAATTACAAGTGTGAAATGTCCCACTTTCAAAGTTTATTTTTGCATCTCATTTATACCTTCCCTTTCATCCTGATGAAATTTTACCCATCAGGTTTCAAGACTGGTAGACTGTGATTGAGCCATAACCAAACTCCATAAACATGGTCTAGCATCTTTACCAAATCAGCAAGGATAGTGCCAAAGAAAGGAGGAAGATTGAATCACTGCCACTGTTTTCCTCCAAGTTCCAGTTACAATGGGTCACAATGGTCTGAAAAGTAGACGAACTTCCCACAGTCCTACAAAAGTAATTTTCTGGGCCATCCAGCGCCAGTGGCATGTTTGTCCATCCCAGCCCAGCAGAGACTTCAATTTCCAGAATGTAGCATTTGCTGAAGTAGAGGAGGCATGGGACATTCTGAGCTGTGTGGCCACAAAAGCTAAGACAGCAAAAGTGCCATGAGTGTACAGGGACGGAAAGGGGGACATTTCAGATTTTCCATGTACTGCAATAGTATTTCTTAAACTCAAAATTTTTGCATTTCACCTTGATAATTTTTACAATCCTTGTGCTGCCTGTTGTATTATTTCTCTTTGACTCAATACATTATTAAAAAGAACTAAATGTCCTCCAAAAGGAATCAAAGGGTTTCATGTGCCTGCGATATTTTTGCCTTAAGTACCTAAAATACAAAATTTTAATGTGTTTGTCCACATATTTATCTAAAATGACATTGAAGACAGATTCTGGAAAGCACAGAAATGCTTGTGCCACACAATACAAAAAAGAGGATGAAAGGAAAGTTGTCAATATTTATAGCTGATAAAATAAAAAAATGTAAGAGAATCTCCTGAATCACTGTTAGTTCTAAGGTGAAATATGCAAGATATTTAAAAAACCAATTGCATCTATATATCTTCAATAGTCCATTAGAAAAGATAATGATGATAGATAAGATTTAATTCAACAACACTGGGCCAAGCCAGGGACTATAGAGTTGGCCAATAAGGGAGCCCTGGGGAAAGATATGGGTCTGAGAATTATATCAAAGATATAGTTTAAATTTTCTTTTTGTGCAATTTTCTTATCCACAAGCCTTGACTAACATGTCATTACAATGAACCAGCCCAATCCCATGACCATTTTGGAGAATAGAATGATGGATCAGTGTCAATGCTTGAAGCAAAGGTATTTGGGAATCCACCCCTCAAACCAGCCATCTCAGAGAAGACAACCTTCAGTTGACATCAGGTCCCTTACAGGAGAGCAGAGAAGTTAAGTGAAGTGACAGAGCTAAAGCAAGAAAGGTGAGCAGCACTGGTGCACATTTTTTTTCTTTATCCTGAGATATTCGACATGGAAAACTCAGAAAATACTTGGACTTTCTGCTTTCAATTTGTAAATCCGCCTAAACTGTCATTTTGATATTAAAAGGATATGCAAATTTACAAGCAGATACATCCTGGGATATATATGGATTACACACATGCATGCACATTTATGCTTTAACACACATACATTTACATATATTTACAAAAACACACACTTAACATACCCAAACAACAAACATAATGCAGAGATCAAAAAGAAACACTACTTCGAATTGGAAAGTTGTTTTTACACTCTGCTTCATACTTATCTTTATTTTCTGAATTTTCTATAGGTGCATGTTACCTTTAGAAAACAGGTATTTTTGTAAAAAGAAATACTACTTTTCTTCAAATACAATTTTTTCTATAAAGTCTTCCTTAGTCCTAACGTAAACTAATTTTTTCTCTTTCCAACTTTATTCCATGGTCTTGATTAGTGTTTGCACAGCTATGCCCCTCACCAAATTGCAAACTCCCTGGTGGTTACAGAAACCGTGTCAACCTCATTTTGGCATCCCCAATAGAGTCTAGCAAAAACCCTTCATATAGTAAATAATGAGTAAATACATGCTGCCTCTACAGGTTCTATAATAAGCCACAGCTTAAAATTAAGTACTGTCTAATCGATAGCCAACTTTAACAAGCTTTAAGCATAAACATTGATTGGCTTATTTGGAAATGCAGTCAACAAAGGCATTAGACATTTTTTGGGTTTGGAAAGGCATTTAATGACTGGGATTTCTCTTCAGTATGATTTCACAGCAGGACTCAGTGGCTCATCAGTTCCCCACCTTCTCTGCTATCTATGGAACTATTAAGGCACCCCAGGAATCTTCTTTACGCAGACTGGTGCCCATGACAATTCTGCCAAACCATTACCCTCATAAACAAAGTATCTGGCACTTTAACAGGGAACAATGTGGATTTGCTCTCTGTAGCTAGATATCCTCTGAACAGACATAAAGGAAAGAAAAGTCAGACCTTGAAAGGAAAAATTTTAATTGCCTATTTTGGTAGTGTCCATGAGAAATTTAGCAATCAATGTATCATTAGAGAAAATGGACGCAATGGTTAGCAAGATGGGAGATAAGTTTTTTCACGAACACGCCTTTTAATGAATGGACAAAATGCAGGGCTGACCACCCTAACAGCATAATGCCTTCATTCATCAAAATGCAGCGCTAGGGGGCGGACCGCTGTGGCTCAGCAGGCAGCTTTCTCACCTGCCATGCCGGAGACCCAGGTTCGTTTCCTGGTGCCTGCTTGAAACAAAAACGCAACACTAGGAAAACTAATTAGCAGCAACACACAAAAATAATTTTTATGAAAGAAGAAACACCAAAAATCTCAAGCTTTGAGAGTATTGAAAGTGACTCTACAACTGAATACTTAAAAAATAATTAATGAAGGAAACTATTACAAAATGTGAAATGAAGAGATCTTGTGCATACAACTCAATGGTTTTTTGACAAATGTATGGATCCTTTTAGCCAATAACCCTATCAAGAAATTGAACACTTCCATCAGCCCAGAAAGTTCCCCAGTGCCCCCTTGTCCCTCTTCTGCAGTGGTCCCCCTAAGGAACCACTGAAGAAGTTCTTGAACTTCATATAAATGCATTATACAGTGTGTACTTCCGTGTTTTCTTCTAGATTATGTCTGACTTCTTTTTCTCAACATAGTATGTTCGAAACCCATTCATGTCCTTTCTCTTTGGTGAGTAGTGCCACAATTTGTTTTCCCATTTTTCTGTTAATGGGCATTAGGGTTGTTTCCAGTTTGAGGATATTATCAACAAAGCTACTAAAAACAGTTGTGTAGAAGTCTTTGTTTGGACATATGTTTTCATTTTTCTTGCACAAATTTCTAAGAGTGAAATCCTGGGTAATTCCACTCCTAGGAATGGGATCCTTAAAAATGTAAATGTACATTTTTAAGAAGCTGTCAGTTTTTTCAAAGTGTTTGCACCATTTTACATTCTCCCAGCAGTTTGTGAGTGCTCCAGTTGCTCCGTATCCTGGCCACCATTTGATGTTGTCAGTCTTTCAAATGTTCGCTATTCTAAAGGGTGAGAAATGGTGTCTCGTGATTTTAACATGCATTTTCCTATGTACAGAATGGTGAGGATATTTTTCACGTACTGACATATGTACCTCTTCTTTTAAGAACTTCTCTTCAAGTCCTTTACCCATGTTTTAATGGATTAGCTGTTCTTTCGTTATTGTTTAGCGTGAGTTTTTTAAATATTTAAAATACTCCAAATATAATTCCTGTCAGGAATATGTATTACAATTATTTTCTTCCAGTTTGTGTCTTGCCTTTTTGTTTAATTTCATCTTTTGATGAATTAAAGTTGTAAATTTTGATGAAGTACAATTTATCATTTTTTTCTTTTATAGTTAGGGCTTCTGTGTCTTATCTTTGCCTGATCCGAAGTCCCAATCATATTCTCCCATGTCTCTTTCTAAAAACTTATCAGTTCAGTTTTTATGTTTATGTCTATGATCCATCTCAAATTAATTTTTGTAAATGAAGTGGAATAGAGATCAAAAATCATATTTTCTACATGTTTACTGAATGTTCCAGTACCATTTGTTGTAAAAACTTCCTTTATTCCACTGAATTGCCTTGCCTCCTTTGTCAAATATTGGTAAACCATCTATGTGTATGTGTATTTCTATATTCTTTATGTTCCCTTAATCTATAAGTCTACAGTTGTGCCAGGCCACACTGTCTTGATTACTGTAGGTTTTTACTAAACCGTGACATTTAGTAGTGTGAGTCCTCCAACTTCTCTTCTTTATCGAGATTGCCTTGAATATTCTGGACCCTTTGTATACCACATATGTTTTAGAAACAGTCGATGAATTTGAACCAAAAAAAAATTTTAAGACTTTGATTGGGATAGTGTTGACTATATACTTTGCAGTATTTTAGTATAATGTTTATAAATAACAAATATCAAATGTTTTATAAATATCAAAGGTGATTTGATTCAGTGTGATTTTAATCTTTTCTGATTTTTTTTAAATCTGGTTTCTCTATTGATTACTCAGAGTTGTTAAAATTGCTTACTCTGTAGTTTTATCTATATTTCTCTTTAGTTCTGTCAGTTAAGCATCATATACTTTGAAATTCTATTAATACATGAACATACACTAGAATTGTTTGGAATTTCCTTTGACTTGGCCTTTACATGATTATAAAATGTTCCCATTTGTTAGGATAATATCCTTTTCATTGTTTTTCATTTTGTCTGATATTCTTAAAGCTTACCAGCTTTTTAATGCCTGTTGTAAGCATGCTATGCTGTCTTAGATTTTCAGTAGCATATATTGGGGTCTTGATTTTTATCCATTCTGACAAATACCTTCTTTTTAATTGGAGAGCTTAATCAATTAATTTTTTATATAATTACTGTTTGCTTTGGATTTTCTGTATTATCCTGCTATAGTCTTTAATTTGTCCCTTATGATTTTTATATCATTGTTTTTCCTTTCCTGCTTTTGGGGGGATGACGATGATGATGGTAATGATTAGCTTTGTATTCTTGGCTGGCCTCTGAGTTAGTCCTCTTTGTACTATCTTTTATTATCTCTTTAGGGATTAAGATGTGCAACCTTTACGTATACAAATCTATGTAGAAATTAATATTGTATCACTTCATGTAAAAAATAAGACCCTTATAGCAGTAAAATTCCATTTCTCCAAACCATTGCTTCTTCATATACTTTATATCTGTATGGATATAATACCCACAATAGTTTCCACTTTAAACAGTTTTGTCTTTAACAGAAATAAAAAAAAAGATAGATATTCATCCAAATATTTACCATTTCTGATGCTCCTCTTTCCTATACATGGGTCTGATTTTCTCTCTGTAAGCATTTCTCTAAAGTTTAAAGAATTTCCTTTGGCATTTCTTGTAGTGCAAGTCTGCTGGGAACAAATTCTGTGCTTTTGTTCACTCAAAAGTTGTTTTTATTTCATCATCATTTTTGAAGAACATTTTCAACTTGGTATGTCAGTTTGAAAGGATGTATGTTCCCTAGAAAAGCCATGTTTTAATCCTAATCTCATTTTGTAAAGGCAGCCATTTCTTCTAATCTCTATTCAGTACTGTTTGTTTGAAACTTCAATCAGACCATATCCCTGGAGATGTGACTCAGTCGAGGGTGGTTGTTAAGCTGGATTAGCGGAGATGTGTCTCCACCTATTCCAGGTGGGTCTTGACTAGTTTACTGGAATCTTATGAAAGAGGAAACATTTTGGAGAAGGGAGGAGATTCAGAGAGAGAGCAGAGAAGAACGACAGATCCACGAGAAGCAGAGCATCTACCAGCCAGCAACCTTTGGAGATGAAGAAGGAAAACGCCTCCCCAGAAGTTTCATGAAACAGGAAGCCAAGAAGAAAGCTAGCAAACTAGAACATCATTTCCATGTCTTCCTTTAAATCCCTAAACATATTTATACTAGAATTTTAAAAATCCTTTTCTGTTATTTATATCATTGCAGTCATCTTGCGGTGTGTTTCTATCAGCTGTTAAATTATGATCAATTTTGTTTGGTTTAAGTTCTTTGTATACTGAGTAATTTTTTATTTTGTTCTGGACATCATAGGATTAGGTGAAATATGCATAGTCTGTAGTCTGTCTCTTGTTCTCCTTTAAAAGACACTGACATTTGTTCACGTGGCCCTCACTCTAAGGTGTGACTCTGGCTCCTGAGCACGAAGCTCAGCAAGGCCTCTCCACTGTGGTTTGCTGCAACTCTGTGGCTTCCGCCCTCCATGTGCAGCTCACAGGACTGCAGCAGCTTCCCCATGGAAGGTTTTGCAGGGTCTCACCTTGTGCATATGTGTCTCAGTCACAGCCAACATCCTGAGACAAATCTATGGTGACTCCTAGTTCTCCTCTGTGCAGAGTCCTTCTCCCTTTTACTCTGTTCCACAAATCCCAGTTACCTGAGCCTCCCAATCCCCAACACCAGTCTCCGTACTTCAGCAGGATCACTGTTCTCTGCTTAGGATCCCTCCCTGCTCTCTATTCACATTCAGAGAATACTCTTCATGTCTCTGCGATGGTTAATTTTATGTGCCAATTTGGCTCATAGTGTCCAATTTCTTGGTCAAGCACTGGCCTAAATATTGCTGTGAGGTATTTGTAGATGGGATTAGCATCTACAATCAATTGACTTTAAGGAGATTATACTCAATAACGTAAGTGGACCACTTCCAATCTGCTGAAGGCTTTAGAACAAAGAACTGAAGGTTCCCAAAACAGAAAAACTCAAGACCACACCATCTACTCCTCTCTGAGTTTCCAGCTTGGCAACCTCTCATGGATTTTAGATTTGAGAAGGCAATATATGACTTTTATCAGTGTGACCAACCTATGTATTTCAGAATTGCTAGCCCCAACAATATTGCAAGCCAACTCCTTAAAACAAATTTCTTCATATGTATATACATATATCCTGTTGTTCTATTTTTCTGCAGAACCCTGACTACACTGTGGTCCAATGTCTGAAAGCCACTGCCTCATATATTTTGTCCAGCTTTACTATTTCTAAAAGGAACATCCAATGAACCAGTGAGCCCATCCTTGCCAGAAGCAGAAATCTACAGACAGTTAAAGGAGGATTTCAAACATAAATAAAGTGAACTTTATTCAAGGACAAATCCTAAATCCATGTTAACTTATCTTAATCCTTCTCATATAAGAAAAATGTTTAAATCCCTTTCTGGGGGATTTCCAACTGGAAAAAGAGCTTTACAGAAATGAAAGCCACCTTAATTTTAATGATGACTATTACATTGTTTTGGAGAGAGAGATTTTCATAAACATAAACCATATCACCTAAAGGGTAATGTTTCTTCTTCCTTCTGATAGAGGTCAGCCCCATGAGGGTAGCCAAGATTGGGCAGTTCAGAGCTGCAGGAGTGTCAGAGACCGGCATTTGCAGTCATCAGGAATGCTGATCCATTTGCACCCCTCTCCATTCCCATGAATGTGCCCAGCTCTACATTTAATTCAGGAGAAATCCAGATGCTTAAATATACGAAGCTCTTCTGCCCAGTTACAAACTAGTAATTATATAGGCTCCAGAAAATACCTTAAGCAAAAGACATCTTGTTTATATATTGTTTATCAAATAACCAATCTGATAAGCGCATTTAAAAATGTAGCTACAATACACTGGTTCTATAACAGCAAACATGTTCAATAGTATTTTTGCTTGACAGTCTAAATTAGTTCATTTTTGGACATTTTTTGAAAGAGTCATTCAATATACCATTATTAAATTGAAATCCAGTAATAAATAAAATTCATTATTAACAATCAATGAAAACTGTACAAGTTGAAGACCCAAAGGATAGATTCTATGTGGTAAAAGAATGGAGCACAAGGAAAAATAAAGTTCAGAAAATACTGAAACACTGAAAATAAAGCATAGAAATACTAATAAAATTGTAAAAATAATTATTTTGTTGAGATGATTGGCTTAAATAAAATTGAGACTATTCCCACTGGAAAAAAAAAGCTTGAAAATTGTCATTCTCTTAAATTTAAGCATGACTGCTACTAACTATAAATTCCCAGGCTTTTATTTTTAACATGGCTTAGCACTCTATTGAATACTGCCTGCCTTTATCTTAGAAGAAATAGATGAACTAATAAATTGAGAAATTTGCCTTAAAAATGATTTTAATACGCAAAACTGAATATGCAGGTAATATAAAGCACATGCATATTTTATAGTACACGGTATCTCATTTTTATAACTAGTTGTTAGGAGACAAGACGAAGTCATTACACACACAATAATTGCACTCTTTCTAGTTTTCTTAAGCCCATTGATGTTGCCTAAAAATTCAATGCCTTGTCACCACACGATAATACTTATCCTCAATTAATAATTAAAAAAACACACCTGACATAATAGACCTATGCAAGTAACCTACCATGCCTCAGATCTGAATTATTTTTCTATTTTCAATCTATCAGGTCTCATTTGAACCTGAGAAAAAGACACCCCTCTACACAGCTAAGTTAAAACTGCAATAAGTTTATCTTTCTTCAACATTGAAAAAGTCATAGGAAATACCAAGAAGAAAACAAATGGTGAGCTTCAAACTTAGTAGGGTAAATATTATGGAATATATTTTCTCCATTCCAAAATTAAAAGGCTCACATTATAGTAATGTTTATAGAAAGAATTCTTTTATATCAAATTATATTATGAAAAATTGTATTATGCCAAATGCTGTCATTTAATAAATTATGGCAAACAATCCTTTACAAATAAATTACAAAAGATTATCCTACACTTTTAACAGAAATAATATTTGAGCACATTTCACAGCACTTAGATTTACTGTATTAGTTCTTCAAGAAGACTGGACTTTAAACCGGAAAAGGCAGATTTATATGAAAAAAAGAAATGAAGTAAGTCTATGATCATAATGTAACAAGCTCATAACTTGGGTAAAATGACAGAGAAAAATCAGACACAATTTTTTACTTCACTTTTTTTTTTATTCAAGATGGAACATGAAATAATACAGCAAACACCTAATAAGGAAATTGAGCTCAATAGGTATGTAAAGCAAATAAGCCTTCACCCCCTGCTTTAGATGCAGTCTAGTCTCAAGAGCAACTGAATTTTATCATAATGCAGAATCCCAAAGCACTGAATTATCACAACAGACTCACAGGAATTATAGTTTGCAGCTTGTGTCAAACCTCACTAATGATTAGAAAAGGGCTCAAGCAAAAACAGGCACAAATGCAGTGAAGAGCCCTGAATTATCTTCCACCGCTTTCCAAAAATTCCTTTTTCCTATTAGGATGCAATTTGGATTCAGAGTATCAAATGAATGCTAACCATGTGTGTGATCCAAAGAGATTATAGGACTAACTTCTCCTCTCCAGTAACCTACATCATATATGTCCATACATGCCAGGTACATGGAGACAGAGAAAGAGTACCCTGCTAAAGACATTTTTAGATATGCTCTTCTTAGATTTTCTTCCTGTTAAATTTCTTTGGAACGTTCACAGGAAATCTCACGAAGGATAGCACATTACCCAGGACATCGTTGAGGACAGAGGGACAGAGGGGAAGAGCCACAGACCAGTGTTAACTCTTTCCTTCTCACAGAGTGTAGTAATGACTCCATAGCTATGATTTCACAGCCACAGTCTGGGCATGTAAGAAGATAAAAAATGCATGTAAGAAAATGTCTTGAAGGGAATTTCGGGAGGGGTATGGATTTATATATAAGATTTATATCTCTTCTCAGCAAACTTCAAGAATATATTAGCAAACAGATGATTTGATAAGAGTCAGTTTTACAGGACTGATATTACTTTTGTTGGCATTAATAGAGTGACACAACACAAAAAAAATGCCATCGTCATATATCTTGATTCTAGGAAGAAAATATAGACAATCATCTCATGATTACTGCAATCAAAAGGAGGAACTGTGACTGCATGAGAGCAGAGTTGCTGTGTTTTCATGAATTAAATGATGGTTAAACTATGGTAACCAAAGCTTATTTATTAATTAGACTACTGATCATCTTAAATTGAAAAACCAGGTACAAAGCATAGGGTCTTTTTTAGGTTTTATTTTATTCAAAATGTTGTTTTGGTTTGGGTATGGAGCAGAATTAGATGAAAGCAAAGAAGTCATGTGTTAGGTAACACAAAGTTGGGAAAGTTGAGTATAATTTTTAATTAGATAACAAAACTGGAATAATTAGAATTCAAAAGGTTGTCTATTGGTTGGGATGATTGGCTGAAATCAACAAAGTAATATTAACAGACATAAGAGCAAAGTATGTTCATATTTTGTTAGCTAATAATTTTTTAAATATGGTAACAGGTCATCAAACCATGACCCATGAGCCAAATCTTTCATCTATCCAGTTTGGTAAATAAAGTTTATTTGAAGTACAATCATTCCCATACATTTATATATTGTGTGTGGATGCGCTTAGTGTGGTGTACTTGCAAGAGACCAAATGGCCCACAAACCCTGGCCTTTTACTGAAAAAAATTACCAATCTCTGGTACAGAATGATATAAACTTAGATTGATCAAAGTTTACGTGAAGAAGGTTTGAAGTTTCAGTTGACAGTATGCTGATAAGAATGTGTTTAAAAAGATTAATGCAATCTTAGGTTGCATTGATAGAAATAATATCAATTATGACTTCTAAGGCTGCAGCTGCTCTGGACTATGCAGGCAAACTGGGTCAAGCTCCCAAAGTTCCACCTTAATAGGTACAAAGGAAGTCACCAGGATGGGGAAGGTCAGTAGGAGCCGAACTGGGTCAAGCTCCCAAAGTTCCACCTTAATAGGTACAAAGGAAGTCACCAGGATGGGGAAGGTCAGTAGGAGCCGTAGGAGTAACATTAGAGGAAGCTGGCAGTTATCCCTTTAGAGAACAGAGCTGACACCAATGGGGAGGATTTAGAAGGTTTTGGTTAAACAAAGGGAAGCCTTTTGCTGAAAGTTATATGTCCAACCAGATAATCAGTTACTTGAGAGGGAGATGACCTTTGTGTCTCTAACCTTTCTGTCAAAAACTCAAACAGAGATTCAGTGTTTCTCAGTGGGGGTACTATTTACCATTTTGGGCCAGCATTCTGCACTGTGCATGACTTCCTGTTCAGTAAAGAGCATCAGCATCTCTGCCTTTTGAGACACTAAGTGCCAGTAACACACCTCGCACAAACCCCTGCACTCCTAACACTCTGATTGTCAAAATGTTCCCATATATTCCAACTACGCTGAGTGAGTAGAAATGTTGGGCAAAACTGCTTTGGGTTAAGAACCAGCCTGTGATGACTGGTTGTTAGAATTTGAAAGGAAAAGAATGCCTGAATCTAGGATCCACTTCCACTCCAAAGGCTACTCCCTTGATTCCTTCATTTATTCCCTATACACCGAGATTTATTGGGCACATATGCATGTGAAACACTACATCTTACTGCTTTCTCTGGGACTGGCTGGAAGACAGGTGCATTGCCACAGCTTATAGCCACCAGTTATTACCCCATATTAGCCACACACTTTATGAACTGCACAGCAGGGCTATGCAAGGAGAGCAGTTCCACCCAGAAATACTGCCTCTAAGGTCAGTGACATGACAAGCCATGCCTGGGTCCCCACACATCCTGGCAGAGTTGCCCAGAGTATTACTGGGCAGTGAAGCTTAAGAACCAAAGGGTGCCAGCATTCCAGTAGACCCTTTGAAGAAACTCCAGGGTCGAAATTGATTCTCTCTTCTCAAAAGAAAGGCATCGTGGTGGATGATCTCTAAAGCACTACTATAAAGGAAAAAGAAAAAAAAGAGCTAAGTCCTTTCCAATGCTTGACACCAATGGAACTCCGAGTATCTAGAAAGAATTCAGACAGCTAATGTTGGCTTACTTACTCTTGATACCCTTTGCCTTGCCACATATAGCATTCTTGGCTTGGCTGGAGTATAATTAAAATTTCTAGCTCATACTATCCTATAAATCTCTAAATATTAACATTCCAGAGTTGGGGTTTATTTATATAACTCAGTTGTTAGGTGCTTTCTGGTGCCTTTGCACAAGCAATGAAACCAAGCTATTCTTCCCTGTCTGGGTCATTCTCAAGTAAAATTTTCATTTTAAAATTTCTTATTTGTCAGCCTGCCACATATCTCAAACTTGCAGACAATAGTAAGAACAGAAATGTCAAAGAGTTTATTGAAAAAAGAATCCCTCATTTGTGTTCCTCTCAGGTTGTCATGAACTATTTTGTGGAAAGTTTGGGCCACGTAAGTCACATCCACACTGCATCCCAGTCTTAGGATGAAATGGATCACTAAATTTGTAATTTGAGACTTTGACACTCTGCATTGTTTCTACCTAAAGCTAAAGCAGCTTGTAAGGATGTAGAAACAAATTTCAGAGTGAATACTCTGAATGTATATCATATTTCATGCTTAGAAAATGTGAGGGATATGTCTATTCTTGAGCATCATCTGTAAGGTATTAGTCATGTCCTTAAAACTGATTATTTTACCAATTTTTCACAAATTTTCAAAAGAACAGTGAAAATGAATTTTTTATGAGACATCTGTGGTGCTTTGGAGCTGTATGTACCCCAGAAAACATGTTCTTAAATTTAATCCATTCCTTTGGGTAACTAATAAATAGTAACTTTTGATGAGGTGACTTCAGTTAAGGTGTGACCCACATTAATCAGGATGTGTCTTAGTCCTATTACAAGGAGTCCTTCATAAGAGAATGAAATTCCAACATGAAAGATAAAAAGGCACAGGAAGCAAGATGCTGGGCATCAACAACCAGGAAGAGAAGGGAGAGACCAGGAGCCTTCCCTGGATCTTACCATCTAACAAAGGAGCCAAGGATTGCTAGCAGCCAGCCCCTGAAAGCCACAATCTTCAGCAAGAAGCATCCCTTAATGATGCCTTGATTTGGACTTTTTTCCCAGCCTCAAACTATGAGCAAATAAATTCCCATTGTTTAAACTAAATTTCTGCATTGGCATTTATTTGAGAAACTCAGGCAATGAAACTAGACACTGAACTTCAATGTAGCCACCCCATCAATACTGTAATACCAATATTGCAATATATTCTCAAAATTAAAATTTGAGACTTGGGTTACAAAACAGTTGAAAAAAGGCATAAAGACCCTGGGATAAGCTAAAGAAAAATAGAGGAATTAAAATTGTTTTTCATTATTCTTACTTGAGCATAAATTGTCACTTTTATTGTATTTTAACTAAAGTATGTGAAATGTTTTAGAAGATAGATGGACTTATTTAGCATCTAGTTTTGTTCTTATGACTTTTCATGACACAGTGACTCTGATGAGACTGTTTAATTATGAATTATAAGCATGCTGGGGTTTTCCATCCAAAGGCAGGGGCAGGTGCATTAATGAACATTATCAAATGCCACACAAGTCAAACTTACTGACCTCCAATAAGTTACAAATGAGCATAATTGGCAATCAATGGGTGTGATAGGAAAACACACTTCAAGGTAAATCCATCTCACTGATACATGCTAAAATCTTCAGAAAAAAAATGATAATAAAATCTACATATTTTGGCTTTAAAGATGAATGCTCCAAAGCTTATTTTCACAGCCCTATAAATTCTCATATGCTGCATGCATTAGCTAGAACACAATATCACCTGCAGAAAGGAACATGGTCAAAGATAATTAGGATTGTATGCCCAGCTCAGCAGTAGAATAAAAATATAAAAAATGGACAGCTCCAGAGATATATCATTCAACCTTTCTCAAAAGCAATTTTCTTGTGAATTGGAATATGAGATAGAATTCCATAAACCTGGCAATTTTCAGTTTACCAAAGAGTCAGTCTTTTTGGATTAAAAATCAGTTTCAAAAGCACACAAAAAGCCAAGGAAGTCACAGCGCTGTTGATATACAGTACTGCCATAAAGTGTTAGTGAAGTTCCAAGCTACATGTGTCAACAATGCAGGGGTTTTATTGAACAACGGCCTTCTAGATTCCAGAATCCAAAAACAAGTCTACACATTATGCCCAACTCCATGACAAGGACAGGGGTGAATCTGGCCTTTGACTTTTACATCAGCTATGAAAGTGACAGATGTTTGTATAGGGGAGTGATGGTTAGGTTCTAGTGTCAACTTGGCCAAGTGATGATGCCCAGTTGTCTGGTCAGGCACCCACTGGTCTGACCATTGCTGCAAAGATATTTCCTGGCTGGTTGATAATCAGGAAGGCTGCTGTATTAAGGCATTAGTCAGTTGATTGCATCTGTGACCAACTAAGGCGTATCTCCCAAATGAGATATCCAATTGGTTGAAGGGTTTTAAAGAAGAAGAGAGACTCCTTCACTGCTTCAGGCAGTGAGAGTCTCCTGTAGAGTTCATTCAGGCCCTCCATCAGAGCTGCCAGCTCCATAGCCTGCCGTACAGATTTTAGACTTTTCCATTCCCATGGTTGTGTGAGACATCTTTATAAATCTCATATTTACAGATCTCTCCTGTTGCTTCTGTTTCTCTAGAGAACCCTCACTAACACAGGTTGGTACCAGGAGTGGTTCTTGAGAAACAGAATCTTAAAAATCAGTTTTTACAATTGGTTTTCTACTCTGACTAGACTCAGAGGCACTGATGGCTCCATTTTCAAAAGTCAAGATGGCATTGACCATTCGTGGAGTGAGTTGGCAAAATAAACATCCAAAATATCACCATTAGATTCTGCCAATTGTATGCTTATACGAGGCAAGACTCTGGGTGATAATGTTTTTGACCCCTTTATGGAGTTTTGTGGAACTAGAGGTATAATGATATTGGCTGATTGTTGTTAGAAATGTTGGATACAGTGATGAGGAAAAGGGATGGCTGAAGGCTTCAAATTTGAAACTTCAGTGCCATATGAATGAAGTAAAAGTTTCCATGTGTGCCCTGAAATGAAATATTATTTCCTGTGGTAATAATACCACAAAGCCTCATTGTGTGAGTAACAGATTTACAACATAAACTAAAATCTCAACTTTGCAGGGTGTCTGTGTTAAAGTAAGGGCTTTGACTGGAAAAGAATGAGATCCTGAAATGTGGGATGGTGACATCTGACTTGATAATGATGGCAATGGGGAGACAGGGCCCCTGCAATCTGTTGAGCTTTTGCTAGATAGATCTGTAATGGACTGCCTTGAGGAAAAAGCTTCCTGACCTCCATCCTGCTTTAAGGAAACAGCGTCCCATCCTCTAGTCTCCTTAAAAGAGTCTGCCATCCAACCTCCACCTAATGAGATTAACCTTTCACTATCTGCTAACCTTGTAACCACCTCCCTGGGAAACCAGCCCTCACTCTCTGTTTAGACTCATTAATTCTGTTTCACCAGATGAAACTGCAATGAAACACCCTGAGGTAATTGGCTTGACAGACCTTTCTAGTTCTTTTCATGACCCACTCCCACCACCCCTCTTTTCTTCAACACCTATAACTAGACTACTATACCAACGGGCCCTGAAAGGTAAAGCACAAAGTGTGACCCATGAAGAGGTACACTTTACTGCAAAAGAACTGCATGAATTTTCCAATCTATATAGACAGAAATCAGGGGTATATCCATGGGAATGAATATTAACAATGTGGGATATAGTGGAAGGGATATAAAATTGGATCAAGCTGAATTTATTTATATGGGCCCACTAAGCTCAATGTTGTAGCTTAAGGGGTTACAAAGAGCATTAACAGTTTGTTTGGATGGTTAGATGAAACATGGATCAAAAGGTTGTCAACATTACCTGAGGTTAAAATGCCAGAACTACCCTGGTGTAATGTAGATGAGGGAATCCAAAGGCTTGGAGAGAAGGAAATTTTAGAGTGAATTTATCAGGGAAGACCTGCTCACACACTCTAGGAATGTCCAGAGGACCCATCTTTCACCAGAACTTTGAGAAATAAATTTGTGAGACTAGTGCCATCATCCTTGAAGAGCTCTGTAGTCACCCTGAACTGTAAGTCAGATAATACTGTAGGAATTGCTGTCACTGAGCTGGAATTTTTAAACACAATGGGGATGACTGGATCCCGAGTTGGCAGAAGCCATGTGGTGACAGGTAATCACCATAGACAAGGTGGGTGTGGCCACCATAATGGACAGCAGACTCAAAGCAGCACTCAAAATAATCTGACTCGCAGAGACTTGTGGCATTGGCTAGTAGATCGCGGGGTACCTAGAAGTAAAATTAGATGGGTAGTCAACTAAATTCTTGTTTGAGATGTACAAGCAGAAGAATTCTAGGTCAAGTGATCAGACGTCTAATTTGAATTACAAAAACAGAGAATCAAGACCCTTTAATCAATTCCCAGACTTGAGACAGTTTATAGACCCAGAGCCCCTTAAATCAGGGAAGGGCAGGGTATCTTTGAGGAAGGACCTTTTTATACTGCTCAAAATTTACAGTTAGCATTCTTCCCAGCCTTCCTCAAGGAGACCTTTCGCTTTTACCAGGGTGACTGTGCACTGAGGAAAAGGAAATGGTCAGATATTTTGGGGATTATTAGACATTGGCTCAGAAGGGGAACCGATTCCAGGAGACCCAATATGTCACTCTGGTCCACCAGTCCGAGTAGGGGCTTATGGAAAATCAGGTGAATGATGGAGTTTTAACTCAGGTCTGTCTCACAGTGGGTCCAGTGGGTCCAGTGGGTCCCCGGACCCATTCTGTGGTCATTTTCCCAATTCCAGAATACATAATTGGAACCAACATACTCAGCAACTGGTAGAATCCCCACTTAAGTTCTCTGACTTGTGGAGTGAGGGCTAGTATGGTAGGAAAGGCCAAGTGAAGGCCACTAGAACTGCCCCTACCTAGAAAAATAATGAATCAGAGACAATACCACATTCCTGGAGGGATTTCAGAGATTAGTGCCACTCTTAAGGACTTGAGAGATGCAGGAGTGGTGATTCCTCCCACATCCCCATTTAGCTCTCTTATTTGGCCTGTGCAGAAAACAGATGGCTCTTGGAAGATGACAGTGGATTATCATAAACTTAACCAGGTGGTGACTCCAATTGCAGCTGCTATCCCAGATGTGGTATCGTTGCTTGAGCAAATCAACACATCCCCTGGTACCTGCTATGCAGCTATTGATCTGGAAAATACATTTTTTTCTCAATAGCTGTTAATAAAGACTATCAAAAACAGTTTGCATTCAGCTGGCAAGGCGAGCAGCATAACTTCACTGTCTTACCTCAGGGGTATATCAACTCTCCAACCCTATGACACAATCTTGTCCAAAAGAACCTGGATCATTTCTCCCTCCCACAAGACATCACCCTAGTCCATTATATTGATGATAATCATGCTGATTGGACCTAGTGAGCAAGTAGTAGCAACTACTCTAGACTTATTGATAAGGAATTTGTAGGTCAGGGTATGGGAAATAAATTCAACGAAAATATAGGGTCCTTCCACCTCGGTGAAATTTTTAGGTGTCTAGTGGTAAATTTTTAGGTGTCTAGTGGTGTGGGGTATGTTGAGATATATTCCTTCTAAGGTGAAGGATAAGCTGTTGCATCTGTCCCGTCCTACAACCAAAAATAGAGGTGCAACACCTAGCTGGTATCTCAGGATTTTAGAGACAACACATTCCTCATTTAGGTTTGCTACTCTGGCCAATTTACTGAGTCACCAGAAAAGCTGCTAGTTTTGAGTGGGGAATGGAAGAAGGGGAAGCTCTGAGACAGGTCCAGGCTGTTGTACGAGATGCTCTGCAACTTGGGCCATATGATTCAGCAGATCCAATGGTGCTGGAAGCGTTAGTGGCTAATAGGGATGTTGTCTGGAGCATTTGGCAGGCCCCTGTAGGAGAGTTACAATGCAGACCCTTAGGATTTTAGAGCAAAGCCTTACCATCTGCTGTAAATAACTGCTTTCCTTTTGAGAAACAGCTTTTAGCCTGCTGCTGGGCCTTAGTAGAGAGTGAACACTTAGGTATGGGCTACCAAGTCACCATGAGACCTGAGTTGCCTATCATGAGCTGGGTATTGTCTGACTCACCAAGCCATAAAGTTGGGTTTGCACAACAGCACTCCATCATAAAATGGAAATGGTATATTAGAAAGAGGGCTTGAGCAGGTCCTGAAGGCACAAGTAAGTTACATGAGGAAGTGGCCAAAATGCCCATGAACCCCACCCTGCCATCTTACCTTCTCTTTCCAGACCAGAAACTGGCCTCTTGGGGAGTTCCTTATGACCAGTTGTCAGCAGAAGAGAAAACTTGGGCCTGGTTTACAGATGGTTCTGCATGATATGTAGGGATCATCTGGAAGTGGACAGCTACAGCACAACAACCCCATTCTGGGATATCCTTAAAAGACAGTGGTGAGAGGAAATCCTCCCAATGGGTAGAACTTTGAGCAGTGCACCTGATTGTTCATTTTAATATGAAGTAGAACTGGCCAGAGGTGCATTTGTATAGTAACTCATGGGCTGTTGCTAATGGTTTGACTGGACGGCCAGGGACTTGGAAGGAGCATGATTGAAAAATTGATGACAAAGAGGTCTGCAGAAGAATGGGCAAATAACTTGAAGATATTTGTGTCCCAGGTGAATGCTCACCAGAGGGTGACCTCAGCAGAGGATGGCTTTAATAATCAAATGGATTAGATAACCTGCTCTGTGGATACAAGTCATTCTCTTTCCTCAGCCACTTCTGCCATTGCCCAATGGGCTCGTAAACAAAGTGGGCATGATGGTAGGGATGGAAGGTATGCATGGACTCAGCAACATGGACTTCCACTGACCACAGTCAACCTGGCTACAACCACTGCTGAGTGCCCAATCTTCCAGCAGCAGAGACCCACACTCAGCCCCCGATATGACACCATTTCACAAGGTGATCAGTTACATGGTGACAGGTTGATTACATCGGACCATTTCTATCCTGGAAGAGGCAGCGATTTGTTCTAACTGGAATAGACACATACTCCAGATATGGGTTTGCATTCCCTGCACACAATGCTTCTGCAAAAACTATCATACATGGACTTACAGAATGCCTTATCCACCATCATGGTGTTCAACACAGCATTGTTTTTGATCAAGGAAGTCACTTCACAGCAAATGAAGTGTAGGAATGGGCACATGCTCATGGAATTCTCTGGTCTCACCATGTTCCCAACATCCAGAGGCAGCAGGATTGATAGAATGGTGGAATGGCCTTTTGAAGACCCAATTATGGTGCCAACTAGGTGGCAATATCTTAAAGATCTCTCCTGTTGCTTCTGTTTCTCTAGAGAACCCTAACACAAGGGGCATGCCTTCCAGATGGCAGCAGAGAGAGTCCCCACTTTAGTGAACATTTAAGAAAAGGTAGATAGACTCATGAGCCAGAAATGTGGTCACTGGGGTTACAAGGGTTAAGAAAAAGTTCATGTTACCTATCTAAGATAGGGCATCTGTCAAGTGAGGCTCGCTGAGTCAGAGCTTCATGGTTTTCTGATATCCTGTATACCAGACCCACACAACTGGCACCCCAGATTGGCATAAAAGAAAGAACCCAGGTTTGGGCATATACATGATGTAGGATCTGAATCCTAGCTCTGCCTACCTCCCGTGATGTGTCCTTAGGCAATATATGAAAACTCTGTATGTCTCATTTTTCTCCTCTGCAAAATAAGGATAAATTTATCTACTTTTAGGCTAGTTCTATGAAATACAAAGGCTTGTGTGAAATACCTAGCCTAATAGATAGTCAATAGAGTGGAGCTATTACTGAACCTCTTCACTTATTGACACATTCTTGTCAGTGGCCATGTCAATTTCCAGTCATGTTAGTCTTGGGAGAGATATGCAGAACAGCCATGCCTGGGCTTTCTTGCCATTTTCATGAAGCCAGGTTGAGTCACACAGACTAAACCCAGATGATTGTGCAGGCATTGGCCAGGGGAGGCCCATGAGATAAGAGGAGAAATCTGGAAAGGATTTTCTTTCCTGATGAAAAGAGATAAGAGAGAGGAGAGTGTATTTTCTGTTTGCCTATTTTCTTCCCAACTTTTCAAGAGATAGCATCACACATAGGACTGCTAATATTGACACACTGTAATCAGAGTAAAAAACCAAAGTCATCCCCAAAACAACAATCTAGAATGCTAACATTGTAGCAACTCTCTCCTTACCAATTTCTTGATGTTCAAGATTTATTAATAAACACTCGTCTAAGCCTGTGCTTCACAATCTATAATGAAAGGGCTATTTTACCTTTAGCGTCTATCAGTTGCGGACAAAAAACTGCTATAAAATAAAACAATGACAAATTTCTAGGAAAAATGTCATGCATTTGGTTGTTCTGGTAAATTCAAACTGCTATAAAAGTTTCTAAGGTGTGCTCTTCATTAGTCACCTCATTGCAAATCAGGAATGAATAATTTGTGTCCTGACACCAGTCTGAACTGCCCTTTGAGTAGCAGTTTTATCTCATTGCTTTGCTTCTTGCAGCCAAAAGCATCCTGATGATAGAGGAAATATAGTAACTCATTTATTTGGAATTCAGTGAGTGTCTAATGAGCAACTGTGCAAGTCAGTTTACAAACACCATTGAGAATATAAAAATGATAAGGCAGAAACCTTTCGCATCCTTTCAACAGAGAGGAAAATATATACAAATAACTAAATGATAAACTAAAAAGTAATAACAATATGGGGCATCAGCACGGAGTAAATAATTCAGACAAATCAACTATCTTAAAAAATAAAACATATTCATGTGAATGTGCACATGGTCTACCAATAGAATCACTGTAACAAATAATTAGATAGAAACCAAAGAAACCACTGAAATTTTATCTAAAAACCCTGACATTTCATTGATATTTCATCAGAGTTCACTGATTTGGGTAGGCTATCAAAAAGAGAGCAATTTGGGCCATGGTGGCTCAGCAGGCAGAGTTCTCACCTACCATGCTGGAGACCCAGACCCAGGTTCGTTTCCCGGTGCCTGCCCATGCAAAAAAAAAAAAAAAAATAGTGAGCAATGAGTAAATTTTCCATGCAAGGAAAAATGCTTGGGTAGGAAAATTGAATTGCGGGGTGTCTTATAGTGCTAAGATTTTGAGTTTTACCTACACAAACTGAAATTTCTATTGTGGACAACGAGAGTTATATTTTTATTCCTCATAACTCAGAAACCAGAGTTGTTGTGCTTTTGAATACAGCACAATATAGTACAAATATTTTTAATTTAAATATAATTTCTGTGTAGTGGCAGGGATGGGTGCAGACTATGTCAACATTTAAATGGGATCTGTACTTCAATTATCAAGATCTCCCTTAATAGTCAGACTCTGTAACATAACTCTTCATGCTGCTAAAGTTTTGGTAACATCCATTTAAAATAACCATTATTATTTCATATGTGTCTATGGTTCTAAAGGGATATGCCATCATTTAACAAGAAGGCATGCACCTGAAGAGCAAAATTTTAATTTTAAAATGTGGAAAATTCCATTTAGCACCATTTTCCTTCATACTTCTCAACTAGTGGTTTTCAGATTCTTTTCAGTAATAGAACCTCATTCTCAAATAAAGTTTTATTTAGATGCTGCTATTGCATAAAACATAAACTCTAATCCTCTGCTTAGAATGCTCTGAGCCTTCAACTCCTCCAGAATAAGGCAAGTGAAGTTCAGGACCTCTTGTTTGATGTCCCCTTGTCATTCACCCTAAGAGATGGCAAAGGTGCTTTCTGGAACCCACAGGCTCCTCAGAAACACAATGGTGGAATGACTTTTTTTATGTTTATGCCCCATTATTCCCTCCAGTGAAGGAGGTAAGGTAAGTAGTTTTATCACCAGGAAACTACCATTTTCCTATTACTATGTCTCATTATTTCAGATATTGCTAATGTTTCATTGGTTTGACCTTCTACTTTATTCACCATTAACACTGTGCATAAGTCACTTACTCATGATTATATTGATCAGTTAATCTTGTCCAAATTGACTGCCATTGGGCCACTGTCCTTCCATGCTTTGTCCTGCCTAGAAACTTTCCCAGTCCCCTGCCCATAGGCGGGGTTGAGCCACCCACTTGGGACTCCACAGCTCCTGCAGCTTAGCTCTGCACACAGCATGTGGCATTGGCACTATCCATTCACTCAATTGCGTCTCCCATCACAAAACTATGAACTCCTCAGGACAAGGACTATTTTTAATTTATCTCATGGACAGTACTAAAAAATTTTTTTTTAAATAGCAAAGAAAACAGGATTTCAAATATTTTGTTACTGAATGTCAATATCAATCACACATGACTACAAGCATTAGCCAGACAAACCCAGACTCGTGTCATAACCTCCCATGTTTCACACATTTACTGTGACTACACTATGTAATGCTGTTACACAGACTCCAGGAGGTTGAGGACAATTCCATGTGCCCTATTTAGCCCGTGCCTGGAACTGTACTGGGAGCACCATCAGCCCTCAGTAAACACCTCTTAGTGAATTCGTGAGGAAATGAATGGATGGGTGGAGGAAAGGACAAATCAATATAGTGAATATAAGAGGTTCTGAAATCTAGGCTGGGTTTCCAATCACAAGTCCTTGGATTGTGTGATTCCATGAATGAGGTACCAAAAGCCTCAACATGACTGGCTGTCCTGCTTGTGGAAGTGAGTTAATTTTAGGAGACATAAGTAATATCAAATGGGAAGAATAATGTTCAGAAATGAACTGCCTCTCAGGAAAAAATATGTATTATTACACGATGAATTGTTAACCTTTGTAACTCACTTTCCTCCAACCAAAATGAATAGAAAGTAGGAAAAAAGAAGAAAAAAGAACAGAAGGAAGGACAGAAAGAAAGGGAAAAAGAAAGAGAGACAGAATCGGGGGAGAGGAGAAGAAAGACAAGCAGATGGAAGGAGGAAAGGAAAGAGGAGTTATCTTTGAAATAAAAGAGAATTCTATTTAAATCAGTTTTGTGGGGGGTGGACTATCCCAAGAAACATATCTCTGGGATGCTGTTAATTGGGCACTGTGGTCATAAGTGATAAATGCAAGAATTATTTTATATACTTGAGTCCACTGGCTCAGATACTTAAAATCTCAAACAAAACTGATTGGGAAGGCACCATGGAACATTAAAAGTTTTGACTTGCTTTAAATTTCCTCATTTCTCAATATCTGAAGTCACCCAATTACAATTTGATGTCATATCTTTAAATGAAACTGTACTGGGGAAAGAAAAACGAATCCAAAGAAATTTTCACCATGTAGAACTTCCCAGAGACCCTATGTTATAATGTTAAAATGTTTAAGTGTTAACAAAAAGAGAGGGAAAATAACTCAAAGTCCTAACTAAAATATAAAATATATGTTACTGCAGATTTAAATGAAATTTTACATATCTTCATTTCCTAGGACTGTGATGACTGGCTTTAGACAACCCAAATTTCTGTTCTTGCAATTCTGGAGGATAGAAATCTGAATCAAGGTGTCGGTAGGGCCATGCCTCCTCTGGAGTGTGTTGGGTTCTGGTGGTGGCTTGCTGGCACTCCACGCTGCTCTTTGGCTTGTGGTATGACTCAATCTCTGCCTTGGCCACAGGGCCATAGACCTTCTCTGTCTCTGTATGTCCAAATTTCCTCTCCTTAGAGGGACACCAGTCATATTGTATTAGGGTCCTCCCAAATCCAACTGGCCTCATCTTAACTCCTAACATCTTTGAAGATCCTATTTCCAGGCAGGGTCCCATTCATGAGACCAGGGGTTAGGATTTGATCATATCTTTACAGAGGACACAATTCAATCCATGACCTTATATTATTTTGAATCTACAATATTAAAAATAAATACATATCAAAGACACTTGTTACAAATGACATGTATCTATTGTGTGATTATATATTTATTGAGAGTACATAGCTTACTTATTTTTTTTCAATAAAGGCTGTATCTGTGCTTTCTTTTTTGGGGGGGAAGAAGCCCCAAGTCATTCTAAATATCAGATATCTTCATGGAAATAATCTCCAAGTACTTCTTCCATAAACTTGACAATGCATCTTGTTTAGACAAAAGTGTAACAGAATTATATCATGCCTGCCATTCTGTAGAAGAGAACAAGCACAGAGCCATCACTGCCCTGTCTTACTGGAAAAGAAAAGCTAAAGGAGTAGTAGAAAGAAGCAGTCACTTACTATCAAACCCCAGGTAGGAATTTTGAATAATGATTTGGGAAGTAGACAGTTGGAATTGATCACTTATAGTCTGGTTTTTAGAATAACTGGAAGGAAATACCTGAAGCTGTTGAACTGTCATCTGGTAGCCCTGATCTGTAATAATGATTGTATAATTATACAACAAAAACAAAGTCAGCTGCCCATGTTTGTATGGATCTACTTCTGGATAGTTTGTTCTATTCCACCGATCTATATATCTATCTCTGGCAATACTATCTTAGCTAACCTACCTCTATTGTAAGTTTTAAAATTGGGTAAAGTGCAATACTACTGGTCAATCAGAGGAGGGTAAAGGGTATAGGATGTTTGGGTTTTCTTTTTCCCTTTTATTTTTTTTTTCTGGAGTCATGCAAATGTTCTAAAAAAAATGATCCTGGTGATGAATACATACCTATGTGATGGTACTGTGAACCACTGACGGTAAATTTTGGATGGATTATATAGTGTGTGACTATGTTTCAATAAAATTATATTAAAAAAAAAAAAAGACTCAACTGCTTATAAGCCTAAAGCAACATCAAACTTGTCTTTTCTAATGGCCTGTTTGGTGCCAGTGTCTTTAACCACAGCGCACTGCCATAAGGTGAGGAGGGTCTCCAACAGTGCTTTTCTTTTCTGTCAAGGGAATAGGCAGGTTGGAAATGTCTTGCAACTCCTTTCTCGCCAGAAGGGTGGAAGAAGCCAAATCACCAAGCATTGCTTCAGGTGGCCACTGAGAAACACACCCAGATACAGTGGGGGACAGAGATTCATGGTGCAACAAGGGCAGATGCAGTCACAGCAGCAGAGGGCAGGCTCCCTGAGGTCGTGAATGCCTTACCATTACAAGGCACACCTGAACAGATGAAATTGCAGCTGGGGTCTGCAGGGGGCGAGTACTGGATCATGAACACCAGCATATAACCCCCTGCGGCTATATTTACTCAGTACAAAGAGACTGATGAAGGAAGCAGGTGTTGTTAAATAGGGATTCTAATGGCAATCACATCTTAATTATATCTAAAGGTAAAATTCAACAATGTGGAGAGACTCACTGGTTAGCAGTTGTCAGACCTTGGGAACCATTAGAGAATATGGAAACCAAGAAACACCTAGGGACAACTTAATTAGGAGTCCAAATTTCTCTGATAAGTCATCTTGCTGCATTACCTTTCCTTTCTACTGAAAAAAAAAAGAAGAGATTTCACTATGTGATCTAAAACCTTGAAGGTAACCAATTGGAGAGCCAAAGATAGTTTTAGATGTATCAATAAATATCCTGACTGTCAATAGTAGCTCAGTAATTGGGGTGGGTCAGAACCTGCAAAGTGGGATAATGGTTCAAGGGTCAAAGCAAATAGGGAGCGGAGTGAGGGTGGCACAGGGAGATTCTTCTCTCTTCAAAATGCAGAGACAGCTTTTTGTGATATTAATAATCCACCTTCAGTCTAAATTATCTGAAATCCCTCATTTTTCCTTCTGAACTATTTCCAATACAGTTTTCTCTTCAAGTCAGACTGTATATTTTAAAAAATACTTCTCTATGTGAAATATGAAACTATCATATATTTTTGTTTAAATGTATCTGATCTCTTCTGAGAAGAGTGGTTTCCTACATATGCTTCTATTAATACATTCCAATATTCACTGACTATTTTCTTTTTGTTTTGCTGATTCATCTTTTGTCTAGTTTCTTACTGTGCAGATCTTTCTCTCCAGGACTTCCTTGCAAACTGCTATCATTGCACATATTGGAGTTTAATACATGAATATATAGTTCAATCTTGCCAAAAGCTCCATTTCCCTTACGCTTGAATGTAATTGAGGGAAATTAAGTACAGCTATTAGGAACTTTCAGAAATGTTCAGTGATTGTTTTCCCCTTAGGTATATATATATGCCATGATTTACCACACTATCTCTTCATTCACCTTTTGTTCAATCTAGGCAACCTAGTTCTGATATCATCTGATTTTGCTGTCATATACCAACTTGGGTTAAGTTATAACACATTAAATGCAACTTTTATAGGGCCAGTCCAGTCATCCAAGATGTGTTTACTTGAGACAGTGACAGCCTCTAGTTTTCAGCCAAGCACCTTGGAAAAAATCATGGTACACACAGCTAAGTTTCTATCTGTATAATTCTAATGTCTATGGGATAATGGACTCCATTGCTTATGCATCCATTTGGGGTGATGGAAAACCCATCGGCATTAAAAGTGATGCTTAATTCAAATCTCAATTTCAGATTACCTCCTAATTAAATAATGCAAAATATACAGTGACTAAAGAAATATACTTCCATTTATAAAAACAGTTTTGGTTACAAGTCTCCTAAGGCTATTTTAAACCTTTCATTGGTAAAATGGCAATGAATCAACATTTCAAAGTCAAATAAGGAAAAATATAAGAAATACAAAATTTAAATATCTTCCACAAAAAGTTTAAATATAATTATCTCTTCAGCCTTGGTATAATACTTCAAATATGACGAGTATTATTTCCTAAATATGAGACAAAAATCATTTTGAATTAAAATTCACACAGATTTTTGCAATGAGCAAGCCAGTTCATCACCTATAGGGAAACATATACTCAGAAAAGAGTATTCTATACTTTATGTTGTCCTGAAAGAAAAATCAAGCCATTGAATCATGACAGTAGTTATATATCTTAAACCAAAACATTCAAAACTTCTGCATTTTAATAAAAATATCAGTAGTGAAGGAGTTTAAAAATACATATAAAGAGGGCAGGCCACGATGGCTCAGCAGGCAGAGTTCTCGCCTGCCATGCCAGAGACCCGGGTTCGATTCCCAGTGCCTGCCCATGCAACAAAAAACAAACAAAAATCATATGTATAAAGACGTTTGGGGACTGGCCCAACAAATATATTAATAATAGATGACCAATCTCTTCTGTATGATGTAGGGTCTGTGAAATGTGGCAAAACATCAAGTCTCCTACTTGTGAAATGCTTCCACAGAACCCAGGTAAGTGTGAAGGACAGATCCCTGAGGACGGACTTCATCTGTGTATTTCCAACCACAGCTCCCTCTTAGATGAAAAGACTGTTAGGGGATCTTTACAAACCTCCTAATGGGTCAATGGCTTCATCTAATGCTTCCCACTAATTGGCCCTGCATTTGTGCTGCTCGGTCAATGGTGGAGATCAATGGTCAGATCTCGGAGAATCATACACCCGAGGGCCAAAGAAGAATTTCCCAACAGACAGCAAAAAGAATTAATGGTCTAACTTCTTACAGAGAGAGAGGATACTTGTGAGAACAGGTCACGACAATATTAGTAGGTGATATCTAGACAGTGAGAAAGCATTGTCAGAAGTGGTTTATCAGCTAAAGAAAATAGAGCATGTGAAAACTGCTGAATATTTGGTCTGCATAAAGCTTGCATTTCATTTTTTTGTTTCAAGAAGAATTGGGGTGCTACCTGAGGGACTCTAAAAATAGATCCAATCATGAGGACAGCTACCTTCAACCAACAGAAATGGCCAAAAAAAAACTTTCCAAGAGAGTTAGTGCAGGTCATCCTCTTATTACTCAAGTATATGGACAATATTTTAAAAATCACATTTAATGTGAAGAAATTACCTGCTTAAATAATTGCTCTTACAACAGGGTCTACTTGAGCCCAAGGGAAACACTTTGTGTCTTCCAACCCAGTCACAATGTGTTGCGTGCATGCACACACACAGACACACAGAGCACACATGCACAAAGCCACATGCACATGCACAGTTTTATCATCTACATTTCTAGATCTCTGGCACTTTAAGCCATATCATAATGTCTGATTTCAACATACCATTTATATTTCCAGTTTCTGTTATCTCTTCTGTAAATAGAAATACGTTAATATCTATTCTCATGGAGCAGTTACAAGAATGAGTCAAGTAACTCAAGGTACAATAGGGTTTTGTTCCATACATATTAAGTATGTTTTTTTTAAAGAATTTAAAGGATAAATTTTACAAGCCAAGTACCTTTTAGAATTCTCTCATACAAGTCACATTTTTTGCAGTCTTCTTCCAGATTGAATATTTAGTATTTTAAGGTAGGGTGGGGGCAGAGGGGCAAGGAATATTGAAAAAATGACGTTCATCCCAAGCCTGGAAGAACCAGATGCAAATGTGAAGAAGGTATTTCAATATTTTTTGGCATTGGTTACTTTGTATCCTTGTGAAAGGAGCTAATTAGGACCAACAATGCCGCTGGGTGGACAATTCTGACATTGAGTAAATCTTCCTTCCCTCCTGTGAACCAGTCAACCCCCAATAGGCAGAAATGACTTTCCCTCATAGTAAAGGACTGGATTCCAGATTTCCATCAGTGACGTTGAGGAGTGAAATTCATGAGCCCATATCAACTCTGGATCATTCAGTCACAAAGCATCATCAACTGCAATGACAGGAAGACTTTAAGGAGATCCTAAAGTTATAAAAGAAAAGGAATTTGACCAATTGTATAGACATACTCAACACAGGCTTTATGTTTATGTTCAAAGCAGCGTTCCAGGGAAAGACTAACACCTCATAAGGTAGAGACATTTATAAAATAGTAGCAGTCTTTGGCAGGGCAGTGTGGGGCGAGGAAAACAGAAATGTTTGCTCTGTTTCCTATAAAAATTTCCACCTTATTCTGAAATTCATTAGCAGGAAAAGGAAAAATTTAGGTTAGGAAATATATGCATACATTAAATAGTTACTTTCAGGGCCCATAAATAGGTTCCTCCATATGCAAGGGGAAACTGATTTTTTTCAATGAAGACCTCACCCAATGTTGTGCTGGTAACTGGTTAACAACAGGTTCTGGGAATGTAGTATGGAGAGGACAGATGTGTTTTGCTTATTTCCATGATGCAAACATGTCCATCGTAACAGATTTTAAGCTACCAATGTGATGTCATTAGATGCAGAATTGGGAAGAGATGCTCAATAGCACACTGCTACATAGAGTTCACTCATGCAGACACAAGGGGTGTAAAATAACCCTGAAAACATATAATAATAAAATGCAGTAAAATAATTAGGCAGCATTAAGTTTTGAACATTTATTGTCTTTGTTTTCAATATAATTTGATGATAAGTTTATACAATGATTTTTAAATAAAGGCTGTGTTTTAACACCTGGCTCACAAAAAAATCCTGGAAATTTAACAGTGGATTCTTCCAAGCTAGTACATTCTGACTCCAGCCCAATTCTCCCTCCATCCACTATTTAACCAGAAAAAAAGGCAAATGTACAGATGGTAGAGTAGAAGTTGAAGCAAGAGAAAACTGATTTAAACATAAGGAGGATTTTGTTAACCATAGAAGGTTCAAAGGTTGAAAGAGAGAGCATGAAATTTCCATTCTCAGAGGCATTTAAGAATCAAGAGGAGAGTGTTGAATATTCAACGGTTAACTCACAGTCCTGTTGAGATTGCTCTAGATGATTTCCTGAGGACTCTTCAATCTAAGATAGGTTACCATTCATAAATAAGAATTTGAGAGAGCTCCCTTATCAAGAGCTTAAATTTCAAATGCAACTCAATCAAGAATTGTTATTGAGGAGAATTTTGTATTTCCTATTATCTTAGTTATGATCAATTAGAGCTAGTCATCAGTACAGGAAACCTAACTTGAGCGTACGACATTCTTCTTTGTACCTTAATTAATAGATTTTAACCAAACACCCCTACAGCCTGGGGTTCCCACATGCAAGCTTATTATATTACATATTAATCAATACCAAAGTACAATCATGTCTTTAATTACTGGGATGGAGAGATAGCATCAGATATATATTTATGACTTGCCATCACATTCAATACTTTCATGTCTCTTACAAGAATCTGACAGCTAAAATCCTGTTCTAGTACTCTTGTTAACAAAGGGACTGGGTCTCGATATTAAATCATTTATAATGCAAGAACCTGTGGCGGGACTAAGAGAAGAAAAGCATACTGGTTTGACTGAGTCCGAGCATTTAGTTATATTTAATAGAGTTTCAGGTACAAAATTAGGCAGGAAAATTATTCTAAAAAGTGGCTCTCTATTCAGAAAAGTAAAGGGAGTGGGGAGAGATGAACTTCCGGCTGGTAAATCTGAGTTAACACAGCCATTACCTTTCACCTGCTTCGCTTCAAATGGGATGCCTAATTCTGGCAATGGAGCCCCTGTCTTCACTCAGACCCTACCTGGCCTTCGTCTTCATTTCCTTCTCTCAGGGGACAGGAGTTTCTTCCAAATCAACACACAAGCATTCTTCTAGCAGTGTCAAACAGAACAGCAATCTACCAGTTCAGGGGTTCACCCTGCTCTAACTTATGTCATCTGACAGCACTCAGTGCTTTCAAATAAATTATGTTTACCGCTTCCAGGTTAAAATATCTGTTTTCCTCTACTTTACCTAGACCTAAGATAAGAATGCTTCATTAAAGGACATCCAAGCCCTAGTTCTGATTTTATTTGAGTATCTTTGCAAAATTGACAGAGTTAAAAATGTAAATTAGATAGTTTATGCTATGTGCCATTTGCATTCAATATCATTTAATTGGAATTTTGAATACTAGTCATAGCTGAAGTGTTCTCTTTTAGTCCAATGTTATATTCTGTTGTAGATGCATGAAGATTCACACATATTAACACCAATTTTAGTATTAATGGAGATTAAAAGCATGGGTTTTTGATGCAACTAGGGAAGAAGCTAGTAAAGAATACTTTATAAGTATTTTAACCTTATAAAGTATTTGCTAAAATCTCCCTAAAATTGACATTAAAATCATTTCCAAAATGATGCTTGAAAAATCTCTCTTTTTTCAAAATTAATGTTAAAATTCCTAAAATGTAACATAGCAATTAAAATAATTGTGTGCAATAAGGACGAGCAATCTTCTCACTGCTATCCAAACTACTATAGATCCTAACTTACTTAGAAAACTATTAATATATTCATTCTCATACTCCATATCATCTCCACAATGATATGAGGCAGCTAAGTCTCAAAACATAAGCCCAAAAGTCACCCTGATTCTCCAGGTCCTCGACAGGAGTTCTTTGTGGTGAACAGAGCATGTGTTGGATTTCAGCCTGGCATGTGGACACCTGTGTGCAGCACACGAAGTGCACAGCCATACGTTAAGTTCTGGGTCCCCTACATGCTGCTTCTTGTCTCCCTGGGATTTGACAAGTTTGGTGGTTTTATGCTTGCTCCAGATTTTTCCAGCTCTATCATTGCTTCATTCAGACATTGTGACCTTGGGAAGAAGGGAAACTAGATGCTTCTACTCGGCCATCGTGTCCCCAAAGCCTCCTCTTGGTGTGCCTTGCATTCTGATTCTTATATTTACTTTAAGGAGTGATTATTGAGCTTGGGCTTCCTGCTTCTTTATATGAGATATTTGTTGAAAACAAAACGCTTGACAAATTAAAAATCATAATGTACATGTTAGGTCAGTTCACATTCCTGCTTGCTCACCCAATCTGCTGCAAAGGAAACCATGTAAATTTTATATTAATGTCTATTTGATTCTCATGCCACAATCTTAAGACATACAGATCCAAGTCTTCTTATGTTTAAATTATTTGAAATTCTTCCCTTATATAGTCTGGATAATTGCAAAAATCCCCTTTGGGGACATAAAAGATGCATTGCTAAATCACAGGCAAAATTTGGGAAACATTGAAACAAAAAGGACATTGATCATCGATGTTCAGAAAACAAAGTACTTCTCAAAATCCTATAACAAGGATTATCCTCTTAGGAAATATTTTTTTAAAAAAACAAACTCGGCAAAACAAAAACACACATGATAGTGACCAGAATGAAAATGGTGTGTTTAAAATGGGCAAAACTTTAAAAGAAAAAATTGATAGAGTGTTTGGGAAGGGAAAACTGGCAGGTAGTTCTAAATTTGGAGAATGTGAAGTAATAGTCCAGATAAATGGGAAGAGAAGTAAGTAACTTGAGCTTAAGGGAGAAAAGGCCTGAAAGTTCAGATTTGATAATTTATGACAAAGATGCTTATGCTATGAGAACATAAGTACCAATCAGAATGACATATTCAAATTAATGTCAATCAAGGATACAAACATAGGGACTTTGGCTTGTTTGTATAGAAGAGATAGGAACATACCTCAGCTTCACAAAATGGGTCTAAAGCCATTTTATTGTTTCTTTTAGCAAGTACCGTGAAACCATTTACTGCAAATAAACCTTGAAACCATGCACTACAAGTCCCCAAGCACCTTTTGTTGACATACGGCTTTTTTTTTATTGTCCTTAGCTAAGGAAATAGATAGTATTGAAAGGGGTACCAAGGAGACATTGGGCTCACTTCCTCATGGGGCCACTCGCTGGATTCCATCTCTAGTCAACATTATGATCCAGGAAAAAGAAGATTGTCCACTGTAAAAGAGCTTGAAGTTCGCCACAAATGTACCAGATGCCAGATATATAGAGAACAGGCCATCTTGGCAGCAGCCCTATTCAGGATGGAAAACAAGAACTTCCTCTCCAATATCAACCATAGCCTGTTAGGATGACCCCTTGGTTTCATAAAAACTAAGCTTACCAGAGAGGCAGCAGTACATCTTATACTCTTAAAGAACTAGGTGGCACAAAGTAACAGCTGAGCTCTGCAGAGATCTCAGCCATTCTAGGAGACTAACCACACTCTCACCCCCAGTTGCCTTCAGACTAAAACAGAACCCTTCTTTCTCCAAACATTCCTGCTTCACCCTTCCTCACACACACACACAGCACCCAATCTCCTCAGTTTGAGTAAAAAGCACCACATTCATTCAGTTTCTCAAGATAGTATGAGTCAACCCCTCAGCAAGTCCTAAACCTTCCACTCCTAACTTGAGTCCTTCCTCAATCCCATCTTTGCTGTTACTACACTTGTCTGAGTGGCATTCTCTCTCGCCCAGAATGACAGAACAGTAACCTGTCTCACCGTGTCCTGTCTTGCCCCCTGTCGTCTACCCTACACTCATCAACAAGAGACAGATCATGCCAGCAGCCTGTTTAAAATGTTCCAGCGGCTTCGCGTGGCAGTTAGCACATCTCCAATGTCTCCAATGCCACTTCAACACACCCTCTCGCTTTCACATTTACCACCTTAGCCACATGTCACATTCAGGGACACACCAAGCTCTTTAAACTGGAGGCTTTACATAGGTTCCGTCTGCTTGGGATGCTTCCTCTTCTCCTTGTGTGACTTGTTCCTGGTCCTTTTCTCAGGCTCAGTTCCCAACCTCTGAGCAGCCTTCACTGCCACCCCATCTGGGAGATCGCCCTGTACTTCGCTCTGGGTATCATCTGTTTCACTGGCTTAATGGAACTTGCAGTGTTTATAATTAGTTATGTTTTGTTTATATGTTTATTGACAAGCTATCTCCCCTGAGATACAAGCTCCCTGGGAGCAGGTCTGCATCTGAATACGTCACATCCATATACTCATACTTAGGGACTCTGCAAATGCTCATTGATCATTTCAAGTTCAGGCAATGGTAGAACATACTAAAGAGAATAGAGACTCCAATTTGAATCCTGGCTTCATTATTTGCCCACTCTGTTGCTTTTGGCATGTTATTTAAACTTTCTTTGACTTGGTTTCTGAATTTTTTACATGAGTGGTTGTGAGGATAATGTTATTTCATAGATATAAAGTGTCTTGAGCAATGTCTGATACATAAAAAAGCACTCAATAAAATTTATCTACTCACTTATACACTAATTTATTTGCCAAATATTTGCTGAGGGCTTGTCCTTCACAGAGTATAGTGGAAGATTCTGAGATTAGATTTGAAATCCAGTATAAGAAACAGCATGTAAAGAAAGCGACAAACACAACGAAATATTGTGATTAGTGTCATATGAATATTAACAATAAAAGACCACAGGAATACAATATTCCCTGAGCAAATTCAATACTCTGAAAGTAAACTTAAATGTCAAGATTGCTGCAAGCTGATCTGGATTTGCCAGAAATTGGTTAATGCAGAATATTGTAAGGATTTCAACACTAAAGTCTCATTAGCAACCATAGTTTTAATTTCCCTCACCTTTTCTAAGTTTCAGAAGATGAACTAGAGTATTTAAATATAGAAAGAGAATTGAAAATAAATGAGTATGAATTATATTACACAGGAGAGGAGAAGGAGCTATTTAAATTAAAAACATATTAAAGCATAAGTACCAGTATATCTGCATAGTAAAAGAAACTAATTTTGTATTTCCTCCCAAATATCTAGGACAGGTAAAGGGTGCATTTCAGATACTTGCTTAAAATGTTGCCACAGCTATACAACCACCAATCAGACACTTCTCAAGACATTTTATTTTAGCTTTTTATTGTCACAAATGAATTTGTTCACAAGATGATTTTGAATGTGGTAGGGGGAGAAAGTTAATGGGACTTGGTTTTAACTGTGAGGAAAAAAATATGCTAGTTTCCTTTAACTTGGGAAATGACGTTCTTTAAAATAAAAAATATACTCCACATGTTAAAAGCTGTTTTCTATAGATCTTTTAAAGGTTTCTGTTATGACAAGTATGGAAAGTGAGAGTTTTGAGTTTTGTTACACTGATTTTGCATATTAGGCCTGATAGTCATATGTCTTTCACCTTTTCATACAGTGATACAAGGCATTAACTCTCCCCTGACAATAACAACATCCAGGGACAAAGTTCGTTGACCCTATCTTATCATTTGACCTCTATGATGTCAGGAAGAAGTTTCAAACTCCCTGTGGGAACAACTACTGCCAATATAAATTCAACACTTCTCTGAGGTCAAGATGAGAAGATGGTTCTGCAAAGACATGTAGAGCAAATTTTAGACTTTAAAAGCATTCAATTAGACTGTATTTAGATGTGGTCACCAAAAATAATTTCCTAAAAGTACACAATCAGGTGGCTGTTCTTAAATTTCTAGATGACAAATATCTGATAATATGGGTGGGCCACAGTGGCTCAGCAGGCAAGAATGCTTGCCTGCCATGCCAGAGGACCCAGGTTCAATTCCCGTTGCCTGCCCATGTAAAAAAAAAAAAAAATATCCAATATATATATATTGGATATATATATATCCAATAATAGAATACACATGATTATAAAAGAAGGCGAACCAAAGTATCTTTAAAAATGTATTTATTGTTTTGCAGCTGACTTGACCGATGTATTACACAGTTAAAAGGAGTTTACAAATGTTTAGTTTCTGCAGTTTTCTATGAGCATATTTACACACCATCTACCTTCTCTTTAAATTCATCTAGCAGAATTATGAGCACTAATTAAAACCTGGGGCAAACACACAAATTTGCTGGGAGGAGGCGGGTGGAAGTGGGGAGAAAAAGTAATGATGAAGCTGGCCAGAGCATGGCATGAAGCAAATAGAGAGGAGATGGACAGAGGTTCTGCAAACCAAAGTTCATCCACATACAACTAGCCTGAAGTGATCCATTCTCTCCAATTACACCACCCAATCTGCCCTTTCACTCTGGAGGGCTGACTGGATGGGTTGTGAAGGAAATAACAAAAATCATTCATTTGTTTCTTTAACATTTATCAGGAGCTAATGCACCATCCTCTGAAGGACCTGCACAGGCAACTCTCTGACAGTTGCACGGTGCTTCTCTCCAACCAATGTGTATTTCTCAGAACGGCATTCCCCTCTCAGCATCTACATTTATTTACTGTCTCATAACCTCCACCTTCCAATAGCTGGTGGGAAAGATACAGCTGGTTTCAGTGGAAAGAGCAGCAAGCAGACCTGGGAAACAAGGGTCTCTACCCAGGGACATGCTAAAGCAGAGACAGACATCTACCAGCTCAGAGTAGGGTTGTTAGCTTTTCAGGCATTTTGTGAGCCAGTTGTTAAACACAGCCATTACTGAAAATTTAAGTTATATAAGTTTAAATTGAAATAAATTATGATAAAAACAAAAGTGCTAAATATTCAAAACTCAGCCCTTCCTAATTATTTTACAATTTTTTTTACTATTTTTTATACTTTTGAGGTTATTTCTATCTACTGGGCCTGTCTGGTGAAAATACTATATAATGATGTACTACAAAGAAATTGGCAAATACTATACAAATCAGGGCATGCATTATTGTTTTATTGACTGTCTGGACTCAAGAAAATGATGGATAAAATTTAATAATGTATATTAATCCTAAATGTGTATGATATCTATACCCGTTACAGTGTGAATAACACAACAAAAGTGAAGAAATATTTTTCAGTATTTGAAAACTATTATCCAATTCTGCAAAAGTGTGGCTTTGGAAAAGCTGTTGAACCCTACGAGTATCATTTTCCTCATCTAAACACCAAGTATAAATAGATTATTTCTTTACTGGATAGCTTCTTGGGAATGAAAGAAAGCAATGTTTATGAAAAGTCTCTGTACCGACTGCAAATGTTAGTTATTTTCATAAATTCAGCAAATATGTTTCAGATCCCAATATGAACTCTAAGGTGTTGCAGGTTTTGCAGATTGAGCCATGGTTTGTCCCTATCCACAGGGAGCTTACAGTCTAGGGGTGAGAGAAATGTATAAAGAACTTAAGATAATTCGAGAGAATGAGATGTGTTCTATCACACATCTCATTGGGAGATGACATTCTTTAAAGAGGAAAGGCAAAGTGCTGTGAAATTTAAAGGGAAATAAGTGATTGATTCTACCTGGAAGACCAGGGAAGACTTCATACAGAAGTAGGATTTTGAAATAGGCTTTGAAGAATAAATTTTATTTGTATCAATTGAGAAGGTGGAGTGGAGGCATTCCAGGCTGGTGGATGAAACCCCAAGATCATTACCATCACACATATCACAATACCACCTAAGAAAATCAAAATTACACTGATAAACCTGCAGCATAAAATAAATAAATAAATAAATAAATAAATAAATAAATAAATAAATAAATAAATAAATAAATAAATAACCCTCACATGTTATTTCCAAAGTAACAGTAGAAATAACTATGTCCTTAATTGTGCAAACTGGGGTGCCCATCCCCAACCTTGCTAAATCAAGGATTGACTCAATATGTATACAGTTTTTCCCAACTTAAAAGCCATTTAAAAACCAAAGTATAAATTATATCCCGGCCTTCTTTCCTTAGTGAAAGAAAGTGTTCATGTTCAAGTGGATGCTATATTATATTTTCAGCAAAACGCTATACAATAGGGCTGATTTAAGGTTCTTCACAAGACAGAAGGGACTTTCCAATAGATTCAAAAGAAAGTAGTCACTGATTTCAAAGCTAGGAATACATAAAGTATGGCACATTGTATAATGAATGCAGAGCACATCTTAAGTGAGGTTTTATGGAAGTGGAAACAGGGAGGCCTGAGAAAAGTGAAAACCTTTTAAAATATTCATGGGGACAAGGACCAATTATGGAAAGGAAAAAAATGGTATTTTATCCCTCAGTTAATATGTCTTGCAAGGGCTGACATTAGTCAGTAAAGTTCAGTGAAAAGCTCTTTCCTCTTGCTTGTCAAAATAAGCTACTTAGGTGTCTATGACTTAAAAAAAAAATTCAGGGCTTTGAAGAAAGCTTGGCAGGGCTGCTACAGCATCTGTCTCTAGTGTAGCAACGGGGCGGGGTGGGGGCACTGTCTATTATTCTCTGACACACAAAAGTGCGACACAAAAGGTCTGTGGCCTTGACCTCAAGTGAGCAGGGCCAGTCCAGGTCCCAGTGGGACATATGTTCAGAGAAGCAGTCCCTCCACAAGGCCTTTTTCCCCTCTCTAACTTCCATTTCCATTGCATGCAAAGCCGCAGCGCCAGCGCTGCCTGTTCATTCTATCCTCTCGCCAATGCTACAGTCGCTGCCTGAACATGCAGGATTTCAACAAAATCTAAAGCGGAATTGGAAGGGCAGAGACTGGAATTAATCTGTTTTAAAAGCGCACACCTTAACCTCCTTCCTGGAGGTCCGAGATTCCCCAACCGCCACCGCACGATCCTCGAAAGGTAAGCACCACCTCACTCTTGAAGAGAGTTGAGGCTGCTTCTGCCTTCTCAGAATCTGAGCATCCCCAGACACCTCCTAATTTCAAGCAACCTTACTGGAATTTATCCCAAGAAAAAAGAGCCCACAAGTCCCTGTGAAACTTCAGCAGGGATGCGGAGGGAGCTAAAGCCCGGGGTCCAACCGTGGGGCGGGGAAATCGCTCAGCCTCCAGGCGCCGGGACAGCGACCCCTGTTCCGCGTGGGGACGCCCGGCGGGAACGCAGTGAGTCCCGGAGCGTGGGGCCGGGAGGGAGACCGCGTCGTCCCGCCCGGACAGGAACCACTCCTGAGTGTCCCCGGCGACAGGGGCGGCGGGGAGGGTGGGGGACCGGCGGGCGAGCCAGTCTCACGCACCGGGAACTGCGGTTCCGCGGCGCGAGGCCGGGAGGCCGGTCCCGGGGCGGGGTGCGCGCGGGGGCACTCACCAGCTGCAGCGCGCAGAGGCAGATGAGCGAGCAGCGCCCGGTGCAGCAGCCCATGGTGCCAGGGGCGTCGGGGCGGCGAGCGCGGCGAGAGATCCGCGTCCTTCGGCGCCGCTGCCTCCAGACTCCGGAGCAGCCCCGCGGGGCCCCGCCTCGCTGTCCCCGCAGCCGCCGCTCTCCGCTGTGGGGTCGCGGCTCCGGCACCTCCTTTGTTAGTTTCCCGGCGGGCCGGGCCGAGGTCAGTGAGGCGCGCGCGACCCGCGAGCGATCGTCTACGGGGCCCCTGCCTCCCACTATGCGGGTCGGCGTCTTGGGGAGGGGTAGCCGCGCGGGCGGGGCGAGGGGCGGGAGGGAGGCTGCAGATGGTGAGTGGGTGAATGTCTGTTTAGGGGAGGGGAGTGTGTAGGAGGTGGGCGTCTGGAAAGTGGAGTGGGCTGTCTGGATTGGGGTGTGCGCGTGTGTGTATGTGTGTGTGTGTGTGTGTGTGCGTGTGCGTGAGTGTGGTGGGAGGGGATGAATGAAAGGGAGTGCCCCTGGGGAGGACCGGCCTGCCGGGGTGTCCGCGGGGACGGAGGAGGAGGAGAGAGAATGAGAATGAATATGAATGAGCGTGATTTAGAGCGGTTGGTGGTGATAGAGACCCTTGGAGACCCGGGTAACTCCGGAATCCCCGGCTGGGCTTGCTCGCCCGGGGGTTATGCTGGGGGCGTTGGAGGGGAAGCTGGGTAGTCCCGGGCGTAAGGACGGGACAGGGTTTAGCTGAGCTGCTCCCCGCGGTGGAGAGGGTGGGAGTTGGGATGGTTTGGTGTCCACGGAGGCAGAACCCAGAGGCGAGCAGCTAAGCTCCGGGACTTACCCGGCTGCGCGCGCGGCCGGCGGGAGAAACGCGAGCACCTCAGTCTCCGGGAGAGGGGCGCTGCGCGCCTGAGGCTGAGCGGCCGAGACTGGGCACACAGCCCTCCTCGGGGTCTCTGAACTGTCCCTGGGGGAGGCCGGGAGGGAAAGTTGCACAGAGTTGGTTTGGCTAGAGGCGCGGCGGAGGCTGAGGAAGAATGCGGCGCGCGGAGAGCAGCCCGGACGCAGCCAGGAGACTTGGGGTCGAGAGAAAAGGATGCGTGGCCATTTCTAGGAATGAAGACTGTTTCCAGGATGAGGATAAATATGATTCATCCCAGAGAGAAAGAAATTGTTTGAGAAGGGCTTGGAAATGGGTCGTGGTCACGGATGCTTAAGAGTGTGGACTAACTCTCCTCGACTCCCAAGGGGATTCGCTTGCTGTGTCCGACCTAGCAGAGCAGAGTAGAAGAATGCTGCAAAGGACTACATTTTATCAGGATTCGAGGTCAGATTTCATGGGCACATTGGTGATACCTACTGAACAGCGCAAAAGCAAACTAGTAGAATGGATACCAACAAGCCTTCCGTCCAATTGCCTCTGAAGAAGCTTTCTTCACTACCTGACACGAAAGTCTTGTGTTTCTAACCCGCTGCTGCCCTCCTGGGTCCTTAGTGGTATGTTGGTAAGAAAAGGCGAAACATCTCAACGTTTTTTTTAAAAAACAAAATAAAACAAAAAGCATTGGTTCCATACGTGAAAACTCTACCCAAGACATTCAGGCATTACGGGGAGTTCTGTTTTTATTTATTTTGCAATTAACTGGCTTTCAGGACCTATGTTTATAATGTAGTTATAGCACCCGGGAACATTCCTGTGGGATTTCTTTGGAATCATAGTTTGGACACATGAATCACCACAGGATATGGGTCAATAAAGGGTCAAGATTTAATTGCTGAGATTTTAATTCTGTCCATCCTATTGAAAGAAAAGGGAGAAAGCAATCAGAAGCCACCCACCTTTTTTTTATAAAACCCAACTTCTGAGACATCAGTGATCAAAGACTACGAGGTCATGCTTCTTTTCTGCACAGTAAACACACTCATCACGATTAGGGAGTAAAACAATAGGGAAAAAATGGGTGCAGATAAATAAGTAATCAAGCAGACAGACCAGGACTCGGCAGAAAGCTTCCAACTATTCCTCCTTCAAAGCAGAGGAGCTGACCACTGAGAGGAATTGGGCAAGTCTTTCATCTATAACTTCTAGAAATTATCATAGGCTCTTCATTTCCAGAGATTGTGATGAATAGTGATAATGATAAAGATAATGGAAAATTCTTCCCTCTGAATTTCATATTTACTCCAGCGTATTTTTCCTGGTTTGATTTAGGAAGTACCATTTGGCAGCTAATATGCACCGGGCTATTGCCGCCTAGGGCACTAGTCTGCATGGTTTATGTGTATTCACTCATTTAATTCTCACAACTACCTCAGGAGTTGAGTGCTCTGAGCATCCCCACTGAAAACATGTGAAATTGGAAGGATGGGGAATCTCATCTGTACCATAGCTACTGAGAGGGGTGTGGCAGTTAGGGTCAGGTGTCAATTTGGCCAGGTGATTGTGCCTAGTTCTGTTGCTGTGGACTTTTTAAAATCATTAGCATGTGAAACTCATCTACGGCTGATTACATCTGCAGTAGGCTAAAGGGAGTGCCTTCCACAATGAGTGCTGTTTAATTTAATTAGCTGGAGACTTAAAGGAGAGAGGTCAGAAGAGAGCTCAACGCAGTACAAGCCCAAGCGGCTCAGCATACTTCATCTCAGTACTTGCAGCTCAGCCCAGACATTTAGAGATCCAGAAAGAAATAGCCCTTGGGGAAAGCTGTTGGAACCCAGAAGCCAGGAGAGTCTAGCACACATCACCGTGTGCCTTCTGTGTAACAGCCTCATATGAAAGCTAGCTGCCTTTCCTCTAAAGAACTATAAATTTTTAACTAAATAAATCCCCTTATTAAAAGCCAATCCATTTCTGGTGTGTTGTATTCTGGCAGATTTAGCAAACTAGAACATGGGGGAACAGGAATGCAAAACCAGGTAACCTGACTCTAGAGCTCCTTTGACTTAAATATACACCAGGCTGCCTCAAAATTTTTTTTTTTTAAAGGCACTTATCTATAGTGAAGTTAAGTGCTCCCTAGGATGGGAAACAGGTATAACAGTTTGCACTGAGCCAGCATCCAGAGTGGATGCCAGCCATGTGATGTGATTTCAGGGCACCAGGAAGCCTTTCTGGGCCACTGTCTTTCCCACTGTCTCCTCTGCTGATTGGCCCAGATGGGAGTTCCTTCCTTGTATAATTTAAGACAGTTTAAAATTCATCTGATTTTCAAAGGAGGAAGGGCGAAGTAGCAAAGATAGCACAAACTAGTAATGAGTATTAGCAAATGTGCAAAGCTACCTTTATTTTGCTCTGCAGTTTCCTACTTCTCACTTTCAAAATTGAACTGCATCTTGAACTAAAAATCCTCCTCTCCTCCTTCTTTGTTTCCTTCCTCCCTCCATCCCTCTCTCAATATATATTAATTGCCTATCATGTAAAGGGCAGTGCTAGTTGCTAGTTTGCAAAGGTAAATGATGCTACTTACTCTTCTTAAGGACTTGGAGATGGGGTTTGGGGGAATAGATGCAGAAATGAAGTAGCACCCACTCTGAAGAGGTTGTTCTCCTTGCCTCCCCCAATCAGTGCCATGATTGGGTTTTCTTCCTGTGATAGTCAGGAGAGGTTGAAAGAAGGAATATCTGTCTCTTGAGAAGAGAACAGTGAATGACAGGAGAATGGAAAAGGTGGGGCGTGTAGAGGTGTTTGGAAAATTTGATGGGTGGAGGGAAATAATGGCCTATGTAGAACAACCAATTTGCTCCATGGTTGTTTGGTTGCTTATGCAGTTTACTCTCTGTAGAATCAAGGGCTGGTCACTCAGCTTCCCTGTATGCCCCATTTTCCCATTTGTAAGTTGGACATAGTGACATTACCTGTCTCATCCAACTTAGCCTAAGCTACAGAGTTTTGCATTTGCTCTTTATCCCTATCCCTGTAGAGATTGCACACTCCCCTCCTGCAGGCATTGTATCACATCCCTAGAAGCTTTTCATAAACACTACATCTGAAATACCACCTGTTCTAGTTTGCTAGCTGCCAGAATGCAACACACCAGAGAAGGACTGGCTTTTAATAAAAGGAGATTTATTTTGTTAGATCTTCAGAGGAAAGGCAGCTAACTTTCCATTGAGGTTCTTTCTTACGAGGGAAGGCGCAGGATGGTCTCTGCTGGCCTTCTCTCCAGGCCTCTGGGTTCCAACAACTTTCCCCTGGGTGATTTCTTTCTGTATCTCCAAAGGCCTGGGCCGAGCTGCAAGTGCTGAGATGAGGTATGCTGAGCGGCTTTGGCTGTGCTACATTACGCTCTCTCATTTAAGCACCAGCCAGTTAAGTCAAACATCATTCATTGCAGTAGACATGCTTCCTAGCCAACTGCAGATGTAATTAGCAACAGATGAGATTCACATACCATTGGCTCATGTCTGCAGAAACAGAACTAGGTGCCTTCATCTGGCCAAGTTGACAACCGAATCTAACCACCACATGTCCATCCCTTGTCAACTTGGCAACTACACGCATCACCTTAAACAATATTAAGGTGCAAAAAATTCTCTTCTGGCTGTGGACCTGTGAATCTCAAAACAAATTGTCTGGTGCCAATATGCAAAGGAGGATATTCACAGGATACATGTTTTCATTTCCATAGGGAGAAATTGGAAGAACACAGGTGTAAAACCTGCAGGGCAAACACCATTGGATTTCAAAGTCTGAAAGTCATTCATCCTTCGACTTTAGAAAGTGGCAGTCCCACCCTTTCCAAGGGCCTATGCAGTGGCCCTCCTCTTTCCAAATCAACCTTGGGGAACATCAAGGAGATCAGCTTTTTCTCAGCTCCACTCTCTCCAGGCATCAGGGCCACCACTGAGCTCTCTGCCATTTCTGGGGCACATGCTCAATCCCTCCATGTGGCGGCAGCCAGGCTCTCCCCAGTCCCCCAAGGCGCATGCTCTACCTTCTCCAAGGCCTGAGGCTGCATGACTCTTCTACTGCAACAAGGTGGGAGACTCATCCTCACTCTTCAGAGTAAACTCACCCTCTCCATTTATATGGGTGGGTCCACTCTCCTGGCCAAGGTTTCTTGGCTTCAGACCCGAGCTTCCATTGTTCTCACTCTGCAAACTCCAATTTATCCCTTTTGTGTCCCCCTTTGTCCAGACTGGCAGTGGTTCCATTTACACCAACAGTCTCTTCAAGCACTCCAGGACTTCTCCATCTTTCTCTTTATAGTTCCTCCAAAATCTTCCCCTTAGCCATCCAAAACACCATTCCAACATATCTAGTATTTGCGAACTGCAGCAGTACCCCATTCCTGGTACCAAATCTGTTCTAGTTTGTTAGCTGCCAGAATGCAACACACCAGAGATGGATTGGCTTTTAATAAAAGGGGATTTATTTTGTTAGTTCTTCAGTCTCATCCAACTAAGCCTAGGCTACAGAGTTTTGTATTTGCTCTTTATCCCTATCCCTGTACAGATTACACCCTCCCATCCTGCAGGCATTGTATCACATCCCTAGAAGCTGTTCCTAAGCACACCATCTGAAATACCATCTGTCACTCAATTTTATTTTTCTTCAAAACCCATCTTGTTGGCTTTTTTTTTTTACATGCCTCCCCCACTTCAATACAGTGCCATTTTACCAGTGCTTATAACAATAGTAAAACTCAATATTTGTTGAGTAATGTAACATGATGTGTGTAAATTTTTAACATGTTTCACACATAGTGTTCAATATATATGTGCACATACACATATGTATGCACACCATACAGTAAGTATTGAATATTTGTATACATATATCTTAATGCATTTTATGTCTATGTGTTGATTTTTTTCTGTCTTTTTTATTTCTTAGTCTCTTGGTAAAATTTCTTTTGAGTCATTGCCACCCTCCCTCCCTTAAAGGTGATGGAGGAGCAACTTATACCTATCAAGAGCAAGATAACTGGATGGAACAGAGCACATGTAGAGGCCAGAACTGGAGGTGCAGATAGTTTCTAACCAGCTTTTTTTTGGGGGGGGGGGGACTTCATAGCGGGCGTGTAACATCCTGAAGAGCTAAATTGAAGGAACTTAAAGTTCCTCCTTAATTATTGACTCTTTTTTTGAAACCTTTCAGTACTGCATTTTTGTTTGAGTAGATTAGTTTATAGCCTGCCAAGCACTCTTCTATACCCACTGGTGAAAGTTCCTCAGTGTGCCCCTAAATATGTACTTTTTCTTTGAGGCCCACTTGCTATCAGCCCCCTCCTTGGAAACCTCTTAGAACAAAGCAAGTTATACTCCTGTCCACTTCTTCCTATGACTGGCTTAACTTCATGACTGTCAAACAAACATTGCAATAGCAAGGATAAGGTGTACATGGAGCAGTAGAGGCAAGACTGAGGGCTGTAATGTGTTGCCCACATGGCCGAGACCAGCCACCCTTTTGGTTAGAATCAGTTCATCTGTCACCATTAGCGATGGATGTACAGAGAGGCTGGGGGCAGGGCTGGGGTGGCAGTTTATAATTTCTGTATTTTCTTACCCCCTAAGAAGAGTAATGCTTATTGCTGTTATAAACACTTTACATTTTAATATTTAAATAAGCCCCAGTGGGCTGTTTGACTAGGAGGTAAAGTGAGAAAGAACTAGGGGATAGATTTGGGGAGATGAGATTAAGGATACTGGAAAACCAGGGGTGGGGAAGAGGTGGGAGAAATACAAAAGGAGAAAGAATAAGGAAAATTGCTTTGCTATCATTTTATTCAAGAAATTTCGTTAATAACTCATGTTTTAATTTTAAAAGAGATCACTAAGCACCATCTTTTTAAATTCCTCCTTGAGGTAAAAATAAGCCTCAATAAATATTAACTGTGTCATCCTCTTCAGCAGTCCAATAACACTTTTTTTCATTGCTGCTGTGGTCATAATTATCATAATTAGTATTCGAGTGGTATACATTTAGGGTTTTTCTAATGACATGCACTCAGCAGCTCTGACTGACACAGACAAGTTCAAACATTTCTCACCTCAGAATGGATTGCTGGGTGTTGAGATCCAACGAGGATTTATGTGCAGTGTCGTCATGGCATGCCTTCTACGGGCGCGGGGACGCCAGTGCCAGAGTCTTTGTACTCATGACACAAACACTTCTTACAATCATTGAAAGGTTTTTCTGCTGCCTTCAGCTTTCTTCGAGATTCCAGATCAGAATCATCTGCCTACAGCTTAGCCAGACCCCCTGACCGTTGGCAGTAAGGAAGAAGGTAAAGGATGACTGAAAAGGTAGACAGAACATTAGTACAAAAGTCTCACTGAATCCTGGTGCCACGCAACACACTTTTTAATCACTCAATCAATTAATTAATTACATTGTGTTCTAAAGTAAAGAGAAGATGTCTTTTTTTGTTGTCCCCTTCTGTGTTTTAACCCAAGGAAGCATCACAGAACTATGTGCAGAGAGAATCTCTCCATAAGATGATGAACTTTGGGAGCACATTTCCTCACGTCTGTCTGGTTCAAGAATCAATCCTCTATTGTATTATATATTGTGTTGCACTATGTTATGTAAAATGTTGATGTTAAGGAAGCTGAATGAAAGGTAGACAGGATCTCTATTTATTGTGCAAACCTTTTGTAAGTCGAAGATTATTTCAAAGCAAATAGCTAAAAAAAAAAACCTGAAATGATCCTATGACATGCCTTAGGCTCCTACACCAGAACATATGCAACGCTGAGCCAGGCTGCCCACCACAGCTTAGAAACTCATGCAGAGTACATTCACTCTGGCTCACGTAGCGTTGTTTAAGTTTTCTTGGGTACTCAAGCAAATATGTCAGATTAAAAATAGGAATTTATTTGCTCACAGTTTTGAGGCTAAGAGAATGTACAAATTAAGGCATCATCAAGGTGATGCTTTCTCCTCAAAGAGTGGCATTTTGGTGCTGGCTGCCAGCAATCCTTGGTCCTTAGCTTGTTCCATTATGAGGCAAATGGTGCTGTTCTCTCGTCTCTCCCTTTTCTTCTGGGTTCCACTGATGTTCAGCTTCTGACTGTTATCTCTGGCTTTTTCTCTCCCTGTATTTTGTTCTGTTTATACAGGACTCTTGTAATAGGATTAAAACCCCTCTTGATTGAGGTGGACCACACTTTAACTGAAGTAACATCATCAAAAAGTCCTACTTATGATAGTTTCACACCCAAGGGAAGGGATTTTTCTGGGTACAAACAGCTTCAAACCACCACACAAATGAACCTACTTTTCAGTAATATATGAATGATGGATTTTATTTGTCCATAGCATTTTTAATATTCATGTAAAATTCCAAATAGCTATCCCAATGTGCACAAATATGCAAACTGTTTTATTTTCAAAATCAGCAAGACATTTATGATCCAAAATGAACACGATGCTGCTTTTTCCCATGCATTTTTTATCCAGGAAATATAGAGAATTTTTAAACAACCACTTAGGGTAGTACAATCCCATAATTTCCCTCTATATGCTTAAATGGGGAAATGTGAAAATGACATTGGTAGCCAGAGAGAGTGCATAATCATTTGTAAAAAGTACCGTGATTTTATGAAGCAGTTTTAAAAATTAGAAGTGACCTTATAGGCCAGATGTCATAAAGGCTCTTTTTTATTTACTAAATCCCAAATGGGCCCTCACTGAGGCCATGATCTCACCCAAAATAAGTGCACCCCACCACAGGAGAATGTATTTCATGAGACAGTATCCTTCTATCTTAGGGCTACCTTGTGTGCTTTCTATTGTATGCCATATTGAGCAGTGTTTAGGAACTAATGGATTTTGAAAAGAGTGGTAATATAGCTCAATATATAATCTAAGCCATATATGAAAAATAAATTAATTAAAAAGGGAAAGACATATAACTTCAATTGTAAACAACCCTTATATTCAGGTGTAAAGTCAAATCACTGATGTTCATGCGGGGTGGAAAGTGCCCAAAAGTAATTAGGACAAGCAGCACATCCATCTAGAAAAAGCCCTGTTAAAATAACACCCATTGAGAGTTTCTAGTAGATGTTCTCCTTGCTACCTCTCCCCCCATAACCCCCTACTCTTACCATTTTGGTACATACAAGTACAACTTCCATTTGGCATCACTTGAATTTCATATGCAGGGCAGGCTGAAGTTCTGGAGAAATAGCACCTCCCAGGAGCAACTCACAGGCAATGACTGATAGGAGTTAGGAAATAAATACCTTAGCTCCCTTGCCCCTCAGAGAAGATAATTTTGAGGTGCATATTCTATACCACTTTAAGTTCCCAGTTGGGTTATGCTTTGGTGGCCCACAGTAGAAATCTGCTGTTGACTCCTTCCCTTCTTGACTCCACCCCCTCACTACTTTCGTAAGGTTTTCAAGGATCATCTCCCAAATAAACCACTTGCACTTGAATCTTAGTCTCAGGATCTGCTTCCATAAAACCCAAACTAAGACTAGATTATGCTCAACTGGTCTACCCATTCTTGGCACCAGGAGCTTAAATAAAATGATCACTAGATTCAACTAGATTTTTTATATATGAAAACAACTTGAAGGTTTCTTCAAATCCAGAATCTATAAAGAAAACAATATTAGCTGATAAGACTTGAACCCACAATATAAGATAAGAATGGTATACAACATATGATCACCACCCTTGAGCATTTCAGCATATATCCTAGCCAGGGATGTTGCACAATAGGAGTTCTGATATGAATTTCCAATTCCCCGCCCTCCCCCATTAAGAGTTAAGAAAAACTTAGTGAAAATTGCCTAGAACTAACTCTGTTTTGGACCAGTCTGAAATTTGCCTCCGATTTCTGAGTATCCTCCAACATTATTTTCCATGATGATTTCCAATGAAGTGAGCTTGTCTTGGTGTCAAAGCAAACAGTCTCAGTCTCTGCTTGTATGTAGCTCCAAATTCATCTTCAATATAATATCATCATCCTTTGTATTCAGAGAAAGTTGCCTCCAACACAGGCTTTCTTCTGCTTATTCTTTTACCGGTTCCTTCTAACCCCAATAATGACTGCTTCTTTGTTTGGGGTCACTCAGCTATTCCATGTCTGAGACCTCACTTCTGGAAGGAAGAGGAGCCATCACTTCTCTCCTCCTTTTGGCAAGAAGAATAACTTCCAGATGGTGCCTAACTTTGAAATTGAAGTCCTCACGCAAAAATGTGCACCTTGCGATTCTTGCTATGGCTTCAACCCAGAGGTTTCTACCCTTTAATTCCAGAGTCACTTGGTGACATCCTGATTAATGACTGGGCTTTCTTCTTTAAGACTCATTGATTAATAGACATGATCCAGACTGAAAGATATGGAGAGAAAATCACCTCCACTGGAGTTAAATATGAAGTTTTGGGGGCACATGTCAAAGCACATTATAAGTTTTAGGAGACATAGGAAAACAACATTATCATGCTTGTCTGGCATGAATCCATAATGTAGACCACATGCTTGGCAGTCTCTGTAGCATGAACTGTTCCTAAAAGATGGCATGACATTTGATCATGTTAACGCTGTGCATAGGTTTCTAATTCTAAGGTGAAGCTGTTGCATCTTTCAATTCACTTGGTTCTCAAAATGACCTCAGGGTTATGTAGATTAAATAACTAACACAACTAGTCAGTGACTGCTGTCTCTTTTACTGCCCCTTCTCTATCACCATCAGCTAAACATATGTATACTATGTTACTTAACTCAAGTAACATTAGCTGCTAAAACAAATAAACCCAAATCTTAGTGGCTTAAACAGTAAAAGTTTCTTACTCACACGAATGTTCCTAGTTGATGGGGAAGACTATCTACACAATCATCCAGTCACCAGGCTCGTTCCTCTTGTGGTCACTTCTCGCTCCCATTCATACTATCAAAGGGAAAAGATGAGAAAATTGAGGTTTCCATGGGGGAAGTTGTAATGAATCAGATTCGGAATGGGCATACATCACTCTGGCCTCATTCTTTGGCCAGTACTTAGCCTCCTGGCCACACCACTTGCCAGGGAGACTTCAAAGTGCTATCTAGTTTTGCCCAAAGGGATGAGAGAGCAGGATTTGCAGAGTACATGACATTTTCTGGCAAATTTGTAATGATGCTTCTAAACTCCCTGTCCTGCAATCCTCTCTTCTCAAAGTATCCCCTCCCCTACATGCACTGTTTGCTAGAAAATGTCCACCCATCCTTGATAACTGAGCTCAGAAACCTTCCCTACTGTGCTCATCCCAACCCCCATTTTGCAATAAGTGCCTCTCCTTTTGTTCCCTTTCCATTATGAACTACCCTCCATTGTTGAATTATATGAGTTGTATTAAAATTATCTATCTAATTTTGTAGAGTTCATATTAGTGACAGTATGTATTTGTTGAGATACTGAAAGACTGGAGCCAATTGAAATTTCTTACACCTAGTTCCTTAGCAACAATGCTCAATAGATCATTTTTCCTCCCTTCCCTTGTAGGGCAGAATATATCTCCCGGTATCATTCACTTGGGTTTGGCATGTGATTTGTTTTGACCAGTAGAATGTGGGCAGAAGTGAGAGTGGACCAGTTCCAGACTGAGCCGGGGCCTTAAGGGTCATCATATAGTTTTGCTCTCCTTCTTATGCTCCTGTCGTCGGCCATGAAAAGAGCAGGCCTCAGACGGCTGCTGTTCCTCTAGTCTGTGTTCTAGAATGATAGGTCTGGAGAGAAGACCTGAACCCAACCCCAGCCCTGCCCAACCAACTTGCAAACCTGTGAGGAAGAAATAAGCCTCTGAGACTTTGAGCAGTGTTTGTTACACAGCATTATCGAGGCAAAAGCTATATAATAAGCCCTCTGTCATAACTCAAAACTTCTGCATGTTATTTCAACCCTGGCTAAGCCACTTGCCTCAACACTGCCCTTTGGCCTAGTTATTGAATAATTATCCAACCCACTTGCTTGTGGGGTGACATTGGCAAGTACTCCCTTTGCTCTCTGGGCCTCCCTTCTCCTTCCTGTGAAACAAGGGGTGGGATTGAGGGGCCATCCTCTCCTGCCCAACCTTATAGGACTCTGTGAGAGGGAAAAGGGCACCTGGCTTATTAATGAACAATTATCCAGCCCTGGGACATAAAATCTCCCAGAGCCCAAACCCACATCACCCACACACCTCCCCTAAAACCAATAGCTGCACCCAAATGATAAACTAACCATTCCCACCACCTTTTGCTAGTATTTGCTTTAACTAACCAATCCCTGACTCCTGTGTTAGTCAGGGTTCTCTAGAGAAATGGAACCAACAGG